>NW_010271285.1:0-95142 GCF_000690775.1 Eurypyga helias
CTACCACTCTGTGACTCTGTGAATTTTAGTCAGTTCAAAAAATATAGTGAATTTAACTGCAAGTACCTCATAGTTACAGTTCTTATGGTTTAACCAGTTTCCAGGTTTTGGAATTCTTTTTTCCTTCTTCCACTGCTACATGGACTTTTTAGGCAAACAGCAAGAGAAGCAAACTGATGAGAGCAGATATCGTGTTTTGCAGGGTCAACTCTGCTGAAGGAAAAAGAATGTTCTGGTGACAGTTTCAACTTTCAATGAATTGGATTTTTTTTAAAAAATGGGAAAATCAGAATGGAAAATGTCGCTGCAAGCTAGTGTTTCAAAATGAAATGGCATTGGCCTTTTTGAAATATCAATTTGATGTGATATTTTAAAATGGGAAATGGCATGCCAACAAGTTGGATTGTTTCATTCCCAAAACCATTTTGTTTTGACATTTCTGTGGAGTAAATTTTTGGAACTTTTCATGCCACAAACTTTTTGTCTTCCCATTCTGATTCTGCAGCAGGCTGCAATAGGTCAACACTTCCCACTGGATGGCAACTCCATTTCTTGTGCACATCCAGGACTATGCAGGGGACCTGAAAAACGTGCTACAAACAGATACATTCAATACACAGGCAGGAATAAAGAAAACCTTTTTTCCTTTCATCTTTCTGTCTTTCTAGGTCAGTTTTCTGTTACTTGTGCCCATGGAGAATATTTCAGATGAAAGCAGGATATTTACATTTTCATTGTGAATAGAAACTTAAAGTTTAATTACACAGTTGTTACAAGACCACCTGAACTTGTGGGTGACATGGAGATTATAGTCACCAGGCTGTGTAGGATAGATTATGCAGCAGTCCTGATGCTACTTAGTTTTGTACTTGGCATACCAGAATAGAGCAGCAATTTTCACTTTTAACATACTGAAGTCACATCTTTTTTTACCCTAAGCTTTGTTATTTCAAAAATAGGCTCAGCTAAATCAAAGCTATGCTTTCCTGGCATTCAGTAAGTACTATGGAAATATCCTGGCCATCCAGACCCTTTGCTGTCAGTCTTAGTAGAATTAATTTGGTTGCTTGATTGCCCTTCTGTAGCTGTCTCCCTGCTCAGCTTCCCAAGCCGTTTACCAACATTACACGCACGAAGTCCTGGGAACCAGCTGTGAGATCTGAGCTGTCATACATCACCATGGTTTGAGGAGAGAGGAACAGGAGCTGTCAGATGGCAATCAATTGCTCTTTGGTTTATTTTTTTTTCTTTTTGTAGTGCAGGAGAAGGATGTTGTGAGCCCTCTGGCCACATCCATAGTTGGGGTAGATTGAGAAGAGTACTCTGACTGCGGTGAAATCAGATTTACACCCCTTGCAGACCTCACAAACCCTCCCTGGTGTCGTCTGGTGTTAGTCCTGACTTACTAAAAGGAGCACTGAGGCACAAGAAGACCTCTCATCTTTGTGTAGGAGAGCTCTCTCTTCTCATCCCTGGGATCCTCTTGGCCCTTCCCTCTCCACAGAGGTCTGGTAGCAGTCCTGGCAGGCTCAGTCCCCTGGGGTGGCTCTCAGAGGGACCCGCTCTTGAGATAGTGACTGGCAGAGGGATCTTTATGCAGTGCTGCCTAATCCCAAGGCACAGCAGGCTCTGCCTGCGCTCCTGCCCACCAGAGCCTTCCTACTCTGTGGCTTGTTGTCTCATTTGCTAAATGAACTGATTGATTTAGTTTTTCAGAAGATAAATGCATCTGAAGGAAAAGAATTGATCATAATTTTGCCCTGGTCTATCTGATGAAGATGTGAGTGATTGGTTTTCTTTTCAAACCAAGTGTCAGTTGATATTAGTACATACATCTTTGGAACAGACATCCGACTCTGGGATTTATTTAATAAACCATTAATCATTAGCAATTCCATAAAACCTGACATGCTTCAGATAAAAAAGCAGAAGATGCTTCAGCCTGTGTACTCACACATATGTAAGTAGTAGCGTGCTTTGGGAAATCCTTCCCTGTGATTTTAAAAAGGTAATTGAGGGATGAGGTTGTTCCCAGCTCCTTCAGAAGCTTTTTTTTCCTCTAGATGCTACCCTAGCTTTGGGGTATGGCTGACCTCTTGCTCAGCAACAGAGCATGTACAGCTCTGTCACGTAACACCGGGCTCCCATGGGGTTGCTCCTTGCTAGACTTGGGGGTTCCTTTCTCTTTCTGCCAGCCAGGCTATGCCAAGCTGAAGGTCACATTTTAAAATAATTTCCTAAGTTCACAATGATGCTGAGTAACAGTGACAGGTGCCTGCTCAAATGATGGCAAAGCCTTGAAAAATAGTCACAAGCCTCAGATGGGAGTTAATGTCATCCAAGGCTTTGGAAGAAGAGGATTGCTGGTTGTGGTGTGCAGCTGGTGGCTCTGCTCTCCCAGTCCTCCCTCTTTCTCCTTGCTTCACCACCACTTCATGTTTGTCTTTGCAAAGGCAGGAAATCTTGGTCTTGGTTTCACCTTGTATGCCTGTTTTTCTTTGGTGCTGGTGTCAGCTCTGAATCCCCTTGACATCTCTTCAGGCCAGTCTGCACCCCTGAAGCTATGCTAGCTCCTTGAAGGTCTCTCTTCCTGGGAGTACCCTGGGCTGTGCCATCCACCACAGCCTGTGGGTGCGAAGCTCTGCTGTTGTTACTGCTGTGCTGGCCACCTGAGTGCTCAGTGTGCCAGGGATTAGGAGATAAAGCAGTTTTTCATGGAAAACAAAACAGGAATTTTCATCCTAACTGATATAAATAAAGGAAGACGTGGGGTAAGATAAAAATTTGCGTGGCGGTTTGACTGTATTTTAACTCAAAGCTTTCCGTGGATGCTGTGGACTTCAAGTGACTTCACCCTCCTGTCCCTCAGAATTTCATCATTTTCTGCGTCCTTTTCTCTGGCTTTCATCTAGGACTGAAAAGAGACAAGGCATGATTAGAACTGGATAAAACATTTTCAACAGGACTGGCTTCCACAAAAAGCCATTCTGCTGAAATGGAAGAGCTATGTGAAAATCTGTTGTTTTAGATAAAAAGGGTAGCAGGACAGCCTGGGGGTAAGAGGGGAGAATCCCGTGTCAGCTATCTAACCGATGCATATATCTAGCTCTGAAGGCCTCACTTCTTATGATGAACAACAGCTCAGGAGAGATGGTTACCACCACCCTGTCTGTCTCTTGGCGCTTTGCTGAATGAGAGGACGGTCCTGCCTTGAGAGGACGTCAATATTGGAAAGGCTTGAACAGAGCCTGACCTGGAAAAAAACATGGAGAACCTCTGGGAGGAGCAGTCCTCCATGGCCAAAGTTAATTGGGGGATTCAACATATACATGAGTTACAGGGTTAACTTGCTGCTGCTGAGGAGCCTCATGGGTGCAGCTCCAGCCCTGTCCTGCACTGAAATGATGAAGAATTGGTTAAAAATGTAAAGCAGGTTTTCAGAGCAGCTTGTAGCAGAATGGGCACTAAGAACAGGTGTTGGAGCTTGCCCTGGAGAGCTTGGTTCTTCACAGATGCAGGACTAATTTGGCATCTGATTTCCCAGGCTGGTGGTTTTACACAGCAGCTGACAGCAGGCATGCTTGGGATGTCTGGAACGTGTTCACTGTAGGATCAGGTAAATTCTGCTCCATCTGACAAAGAAGTAGTTGCCAGAAGGCCCTTTGGGTGCAGACTATGGCTTTGAAAATGAATGGTTGTTCTGTGCCGAAATCCTGGCCAGCTCTTGCTGAGCAGCCTGTGGGCAGGCTGTTCAGAAAGCCAGGTTTGATTTCCATTAGCTGGTGGGGAGCAGTAGGCTAAGAAGCACGGGGTGTGAGGATCACAGTGTGAAGTCCTTGTGAATCTGGGTCTGCTGTGCAAAAGCCTGTTTTCCCTTCCAGGTGTCTAAGAACCTGAATGAAGTGGGATTTATATTCCCAGGAATTAAATGCCTATAGCTGTCTGTTTTGAAGTCAGGGAGTTAGAGCTGCTGACGATGACAAATACCGAAGGGGTTGAAGTGTTTCCCTGCTCAAATAACTCATGCTAATGCAACCCAAAGCCTCCCCTATTCAAAGTCAGGGGGAGCTGCAGGCGTCCCAGCTCTGAGATCAGGGCAGCCATTCTTCACTTCCCCCTCCAGCACTTAGAAAGGGTTGCAGTCTCCCTGGAGCACCTTTTATCCTTCGCTTTCCCAGACACAACCTAATTGCCATATGCTTGAGCGCTGCCTTCCCCTCCATTGCCAACACCCTGCTCACTTCACTCCTCTCAGAGCTCTGACTCCTCTGAATCTGAGCTCTCAACTGTGGTTATTGCCTGCATGGTGTTTCATGCCCTCTGCTAGTGAAGCCAGGCTGCTGTTTGCCCTCCGGACCTGCTCACATGCCCTGCCACAGCTCAGTAACCTGTTTTCCCCCTGTTGCCACTGCCACTCGCCTGACTGCTATCTCAGAGCCTTCTAGGCAGCAGGAGTTGATCCTGCTTTGCATCCTGGCTAGGGGCCCTCAGAAACCCCTTCCAGCCCTGCTCTTTCTGATTTTAAAGTTAATGCCTGCATAAAGCTATAGGCAAAAAACTTGTTCCAGAAGTCCCTCTCCAGGGTTATATAAAAGCATGTTTTGCGGTTTCCCATAAGCTGAAGCAGCTCTTGTCTGCTTGTGTACAGGTAGAAATAGCAGGGAGACATCCCTTGCCTGGGCAGTCTTGGGTGCTCAGGAGGTGGGTTTGGGTAATACGATCACAGGTGAGTGATAGAAAACGTTCAACTGGAATGAAACTTGGAGTAAACTTTTGTGAAACACTCCTGGGCTAAGCAGTGTGTCTGTCCATATATGATGCTTTGTCCAGCACATTTGGAAATCCTGGTCAAACTCTCAGCTACTTCTCTTTTTCTCCCAAGTAAAACATTCATGGGTGAAAAAGAGGATAATCCCAGAAGAGGTCCTGTTTTATAGTAAGCTTTACTCAGGACAAAGAGTCTCTGTGCCTCCAAAGTTTGTTTCTTGGGCTGAGGAGCTGATCAAGAGCAGGTGAACTTGAAAAGCAGCATGAAAATTAAAGCCAGCACAACTCCAAGACAGCCTAGGGGAGCAGGAATAACAGTGGTCATAGCAAACCAGTAGAGCAAGCATTTGGAGCTTGGTCTGCTCGTTTGATACAAAGCGAAGCTGTGCCCCTGATTTTTCTGATATTTTGGAACAGAATCCTGGGAGTTGCAAACATTTGCTATACATCACCTTCTCTCTCCTGCTGCCAGCTGCAAAGTATTTCTACTGCTCTTCCTTGGAAAAAGAGGATTGCACATTGTGCAGTTAGTATTTCTGCCTCCCTTCTGCTATTTTTCTCTCCCCTGGTTCCCCAGCCACAGCCCAGTTCTGGCTGTGAAATCCTTTGCCTTGTGAACCATCTTCTTCCGGCAGCTTTCGTAGATGTTGTCTTTGGTACGTGCAATCCCCCAGTGACAGCTGCAGTTTTGGGAAGGCTTGAAACATCCTATTGACCTGTCCTGGTGTGTCTGGAAGTTAGTGAAGTTTGTGCTTGGTTTCCAAGGGGGCGGGATCCAAGCCACAGCATTTGCTTTCCAGGTAGAAGAATACCAAGAATTAACCCTGATCTCTCACCTCCTTCCTTTTTCTCCCTCTTAGCAAGAATGGACATACACATACAACCACCAAGTCCGCCAGCAGCAGCTTTGCTTGTCTGTGTACACCCTCTTCCCCGGTTCCCAGGTGCTGCTGTCACCTTGCAAAGAAGGTGACAACAAGCAGGTGAGCCCCTTTCATTGACTTCACATTTTCTTTGAAGTTCCCTATCTTTCAGCATAGTATTACTGCACATCAAATCACCCGTGTGCTCTGACTTCATCTGGGAGTACAGACTCTGACCTGCTCAGCCCTTTGCCTCTTAAATGAGTGTGTTGATAAGGATGTCTATTAGTGCGGGTGGTGATCTGGATACTTATTTGCAGAAGTCAAACCAAAACTGGCAATTTAACTTCACATGGGTTGCCAGTCAGCCAGCAGATGCTAAAATTTCTCTGCAGTTAATCATCAAGCTGGCATTTGAACCAGTGACCTGGGGAGAAAGCTGTTAGTAATATATTATCTTTCTGAAGCCAGGCAGAGACTGAGCATAAATGAGTGTGCTTCTGATAGGAGCAGTGCTCAGCATTTGCTCTGCGGGGTGTGGGCTGGGGGACCCTGTACTTCCTGGTATCAGGCCACAGAGGCTTAGTGGCGGCTGCCCTCTTGATGCTGGAACAGTGTGGTAAAAGCGTAATGGGGAGGAAGCTTGCTCACTCCTGTTTCTCCTCTTGTGCGTCTCTCCTCAGCGATGGGGTAAAGTTGGGTCACACATTGAACACATAGCTTCACGCTTTTGTTTGGACACTGAGACGATTGGGGACACGAACGAGAGCACCAAAGAGCTTGTCATCAACCCCTGCGAGAGCACAGCCATGAGTCAGCGCTGGGACATGGTGATGTCTTGACCGGCTGGAGGACTTCCACAGCGGAGATGGGCACGGAGATGTTGCTACATGCACCCAAGAAGCACCAGGTGGAGCTCAAATGCAAAGCCACTGGAGATTCTTGTGTATTGTGGGACAGGAGAAGAATCATTCAAATAAAAATAAGGGCATGGCGCTCCAGGTTGGACAACAGAGCAAGGCATGCAGCTGGTATTGCCCTGTTGGCAGTCATTCATTCAAAGAGAAGGGATGGCAAGAAAACAAACTTGGAATGTTTTGGAGGGATACCGGGGCTCATGTAATAGGCCCTACAGAAGTTCGGTGTGCACAGTATTTATTGATCTCTCTGGAAACACAGGTAGAAGAGCCTTGGAGACCAAAGGAGACTTGGACTCAGCAAAACAATCATCTCAATAGATCTTCTGGGTGGTGAGGCCGGTGTGCAAGGAGGGATGTGCCAAGGGATGCTAGGAAACATCGCCTGGGATCAAATGGAAAACACTGAATTATCTTTGCACTTTTCATTGCTGCGGATGAGTTTGTCTTCCGCAAACAGCGTGGGTGGAGCCATGTTGCACATTCGAATTTGTATCTGATCCACGTACATGTTGTGTATACATAGGCAGGGCAGTCATTTATGGCTGTGGCCAGGATCAAACCAGCAAATAATCGGGGAGTCCTGCTCAGTGCTAACAGCACATGGGGGTTGTTGAATCTCCAAAGCCCAAGCAAACAGAGGATTCAGTGTGTGAGATTAAAGGATATAAACTGCTGCTGTGAAGCTTGGTAGAAAGGCAGTAACATGATTATTTCTTCTCTCTGGAGGCTGTGGGTGAGCCTTGGTCACTTAAAACTCCCCTATAACCTCACTGTTTGTCTCTCACTGCTTCAGATCTGGAATAAGTCAATTTTTCACTTTTCTTCCATAAAAGTAATATTTTTGGTAATTGAAGGTAATTGTGTCATATTTGTGTTTCCCAATTTCCCAGCTACAGAAGAGGGGACTCCCATGAAGTGTTTTTACTGAAGGAATGGAGGAGGTACTTAAAACTAGAGACCACTCTGAGAATTGAAAAGGGATATTACCTGGTTTTGCTTCCCAGGTATCCAATAGCCCAAGATGTGAAGTACAGAAGAAAAGGTTTGGGATTGCCCCAGGCACACCTGTGAGAAAAGGTCACGAAGTACCACTCTCTGAAAGTCTTTGAGCGTAGGTAGACTTGGCAGAAATTATTTTGTCAGGTTTGGGAGATAAGTGATGAACCAGAGGTCCTGTCAGGTGCTATTGCTACGTGGGCATGAGGTGACTGCCAGAGAAGAATAGAACAGAAGGCCTTAGAAAGGATCTTAGGGATAGGAGAAAACTGGAAGATCCTTTCCAGCTTGTCCTTCAGAGCATATCCCAGCACAGGAACCGGTAGCAGGCAGTGAGTCACCCAGAGCTGCACAAATAGCTCTTGTGTAGTAACAACTTTTGAAGAGAACTTTTGCAGGACTGTCAATGTGACTTCAAAAAAGTACAGTTTGTGTCTCTAAAAATGCTGGGGTTTAATGAAAATCCTATCCTTTGTTCCCTGGGCTGCAAACAATAGGTAAAAGACCACAAGTTGGAGCCTTCAAATGCTCTCAACATCCCTTCTTGAATAAATTGCTGGCTTTCAGGATTTTACTGCCTCAGTTTCTCCCCCATCAGTGCTGGCAGAAAGGTGTATATGTATATCTCCCTGGCTTTAGAAGCAGAACCAGTATAACTCTTAATTTACAAAAGGTCACAGGGTATAAGTGCTTTCTGTGTGCTGCAGTGATTGCTAACCTAATCAAGCTCCCTTGGTGCAAACCTCAAGGGCTTCTGTTATGAAAGGGCTGAAGCGAGCTGTCACTTCATGGTGGGACATGGCATTGTTTCCATGCCACCACTATGCACGAGAGACAAAGGGAAGTATTAAAACGGAATGGACCCATTTCACAAAGAGGGGTAGTGACCTCGGGCTCCTTCTGTTTAATTGAACTGGGGAAATATCACTCCTGTTTTTCGCGCTGGTGATGACAGGCAAACTGTAGTAATTCCCTGCCTAGTGCTCACAAGGGAAAGCAGCTCCCAAAAGCTTGCAGCTTAATGTGTTCACACCTGTAACCTGCCTGCAGCCTGGGACTGCCCAGCCACTGGCACTTCAGTCCTGAAAACTTAAGAAACAAACAACTTGGCATCAATTTTTAAGTCCAGCACCCGGCAGGTACACTCTGACCAGGACCTCAGACCTTCCTAGCACCTAAGCCAAAAATCTCTCTTCTGCTGGCAGCCAAAGCTCTCTAAACAGGTAGTGTTCTTCCTTGCCTTAGCAGAAACAGCTACCTCACTACACATTTGTGTGCTTAAGCACACAGACCCAAGGGACCCGCAGGGATGTATTCTAGGAAGAAGTTATTTGATCAAATTTTCAGCTCTGTTGCATTTTGTGAAACCCAAAAGCTATACCAAACCCCTCCTATTCCAAAACACGCGCTAAGGTAATCGCTGTGAACTTGTTTGGGGGGTGGTGGAAGGCAGTCAGTGGGGAAGGTGACACCAGTCATAATGTCCCCTACAAGAGAGTAGCATCATTCAGATAAGTCTCTTGCAGCCCAAAAGCCATCAAGTACCTAGCAGACCTGGGCAGCAGTAGCCACTTGGCTACTTGAGGTTGTGTCTCATGCATCCATTGGCCATAACCCTTACACTGCAGCTTGTTTCATGGTCCAAGAAATGAGATTAGCCCTATGGATCAGCAGTGTTTTTGGGAAAACCTGAGCATATCAGCCTGACTCCTGGGAAGCTTTATGTAAGTAGGTGATGGACTGGAAGCCTCCAGAGTTAGCCCCCATATGGCATTTAGCACATCATCTGCTTAGTCTCCCTGCAGAGACCTTGCATCATGTCAGGGGAAGGGTTAACTGCTGATGATACCCAACATGTACCTTTAGCTTTATTTCACTTACTAAAATACATGGGAGACAGACGAACCATTTTTTGCTTTGTATTTGTTACTTGCTTAGACATTTATTATCATGCTGTGAACAGATACACATGGTATTGATAGGTGTATCTCGGTGGGCTCCTATGCCTGCACCTCTTAAGCCCTAATGTCATTTGGTAGTCACGCTTTTTGGTAAGAGTTTGCACTGACTTGAAAGAACGGAAGATAAAGTAGGAAATACGGTTCTAATCCTATCTGTTGAGTTTTGTGGCAGTCTATGATCTCCAGGTAAGTCGCTTCTTGTGCCTTGGGAAAATTATATTCAGAGCAAGAAACTTAGGGCTAGATCTACTACTACCTTTTAAAGAGCTCGCCATGGCTATGCAAAAAAACCCAACCAACCAACCAACCAACCAAAAAAAAAACCAACAAACCAAAAAACCCCACAAAAATGCACTGTAACTTTCCCTTCCCTCCTAAAAGAAACCATGTTCCAGTGTGAAGAAATCTAACTGGTTTTAATAGGGCTGGGGGAAGTCTTACAGCCCCTACCTTGCTGCTTATCTAGTTTCCAGGTATTTTGTGCTCGTATTTTGTACCACCACAGTGCCATGAGATAACCACCACCAAGCATCAATGCTTGGAACCTCAGCTTACAATATGCCAATGTAATAGTTTGGTAGCAAAGAGAAGGAAACTGAATTCAAAGATTTTTGATTATTCAGTGAGGCAATAGGAAAATGAGGCTGATGGATGGAGGTTGGAGGTTTGGGGTTCAAAACATGCACCAGCCCTGAATGCGAATCCCTTCTACTGCTTCCAGAAGTGACTTGGATTAGCTTACTTAAATTCCCTGCCTCAGTTTCCCCAACTTTTAGCGAAGAAAATGTTTTCAACAGAAGGAAAGCCAAGTATTAGTTTATGTTGCATGCAATACCAGCAGTACTGGACCGCCAATGTACTGGCAGTCTCTGGAGTTAGCCCCATAGTCCCTTATTATCTGCCTGCACAGGGTCTGGTTGGGATGGAGTTAATTTTCCTCATAGCAGCCTGTATGCTGCTGAGTTTTAGACTGGTGACCAAAACATTGTTGGTAACACACAACAATATTTTAATGTGGTGCTTGCACAGCATCAAGACCTTCTCCATCACCTACTCTGCTGCTCCAACAAGTAGGCAAGGGTTGGGCAAGACGTCGGGAGGGGACACAGCCAGGACAGCTGACCCAAACTGACCAAAGACATATCCCATACCATATAATGTCACACTCAGCAATAAAACTGGGGGAGGGGGGAGTTTTTCCACCATAGGTGTTGCTCAGAGACTGGCTGGGCACTAATCTGCAGGTGGCGAGTGACTGCCGTTGCAATACTTGGGGTGTTTTTCTTTCCTTTTCCTTCACTTATTAAAATTTCTTTATCTTGACCCACACATTTTTCTCTCATTGCCCTTCTCTCAATTTCATGCATTGCCCTTCTGATTCTTTCCCTCATCCCATTTGTGGAGGGAGAGAGGGAGGCAGGGAGGGAGTGACTGGGTATGGGCTTAGCTGCCAGCCAGAGTCAACCCACCACACGGCCCTAAGCAAACCAGAGTCTGGAGTGTAGCTGGCTGGTCTCCTTCACAGCTTGGACTCTGATCAGACAACTGTGCAGTAGGATCTGCACTGCTCAAATTTCAGATCTTAAAAGCTTTAGTGAAAAGCTATAGGCTAGAATTGTTTGTAGAACTGATAAAGGAAGCAAAATCAAGCAGATTACAAACTACTTATGATCAACATAAAAGCAGCAGAAGAAACTGTAGCTCATTAATGTTCTGGCTAAATTAATTTAGAATGATCAGTCCAGCTCCAGTCTTAATATTATGTGGCTGCTTTAGAGGTCTGAAGAGTTTAAGGAAGTCTGGTATGGGTGGTGTCCATCTTACACTGAGACTTAAGGGCTGAAATCCAGTGGAATTATTCCAGGTTTATGGATGTTTTCCCATTTGTCCACTGTTCTGTTACTCACTGGAAGTGCCTTCAGAACCCTGTTAAGAATAAAAACCTGTTACAAGCTACTACCTCTCCGGTTGAGTCTAATTACCTTTCAAGGTGAGCTGCATTTTAGCTTAGAGGTGACAAATAGCATCCTATAAACATGCAGGTAAGAATGCTGATTTTGTGGTGTCAGGGGCTTTTCTTTTCTCTTGTTTACTTGGGCTCAAAGAAAATCCAACCTGGCTGTGTGATAAAAAACATGACTAAATTTCAGGGTTGGGTTTTCCATAAGTACTCATCTAGCAATTATCTATCGACTGTCTATCGCAGTGGCTGATGTCTCACATTTTCTTGTGATTTATGTGGAAGAAGTGTCTAGACAAGACATTGTTACTGTACAGGGTTAAATTCAGTTGTAAAACCAACGAACCAAGGAGGATAAAAAGGAAAAGGAGCACTGAAAGCTTATATGAAACCTGATACATGTAATAAAAGAAGGATATTGCATAATCAGGACTGTTCCCAGGCTGAAAGGTTTTGAAGTCTGCAAGTCAGTAGGAATGTGTTTAGGGTTATTTTTCAGAGAAGGGTGGAAAAAAGAGATCTTAAGTGTGAACAAATTTACTGATTGTAAATGTACTTTTTCCTGCAGTCTCTGCAACCCAAGCTTTCTTACCTTGAAAGAGGCTGTGAGCCGATTACAGACAGAAGTGTCCTGGCCTAGCCTGTTCCCACTGCTCAAACAGAGACACGTGGGAAAAAACAAAATCCTATCTAAAGGTCAAGTTGATCAAAAGTCTTCCTAGTTTTAAAACACCTTGGTTTTACCCTGTGTGAGGGAGAGGGTTGCTTTCCCCATGGGGCAGCAGCTGCCTCTGCTGCAGCAGGGAGTCCTCTGCCAGGATGCTCGGAGCATATTCTGATCTTGCTGACAATTCCTGCATCACCCCCACAGATATCATCAGCCTGTTTTCTCTAGCAGAGATGATGGTTTTCTCTAAACGCAGAGCCAGACCCAAAGTCTTCATGCAGTTACAACCTGATCCAAGGGTATTATCTACGTTATCTCTGATCCTCTCGGGCTAGGCCAACACAATTTAGATAGTTATTACAAGTTTTACTGGACTTCAGCTGCCTGGGGCCACTGACAAGGACATGCACAGCAATGATCATTTCACAAGCAGCAAAAGAGCATGCAGTGTTGGGAGAGACTCCTCTGAATCCTCATCCTGGGTCAGCTTTCACCTCCTTACTCATCCTTGGGGAGTTGATCTGGGGGGGGTTGTGCACAGATGAAGGTGAAAGGGAGTTTTCCTGGAGGTCTGGCAGTGGTGGGAAGCGCTGACAGGCCGTCTGACTGACAGAACAGCTGACAGAGGGTAAGGCAGGTGGGTTGACAAGATGCACAGTAAGTTGTGGAGGTGTGAGGCTGCTGCAGTAGCTCAGCTGAGACTGGGGAGTAACCAAGGACATTACAAATCATCTGAGCATGAGAATGCCTGCTCCTAGGGGTGCAGACTGCCTGGGTGGATCTCAGGTCAGCACCCTGCACTTTCAAGGTTTTTTATTTTGTCTGATAACACATCCAGTGGCTTGAAATGGCTGAATGCTGTAGGGGTTAAAAGAAATTTGCTTATCTGGTCACAACACAGCTTTACTTCTGTTAGTGAAACTGTTGTTAGAGTGGCAATGGATTATTCAGTGCCTTCAAGTGAAACATTGATTTGGACACGGCACATATGTTGATAATGGGCATTACTTGTCCTGTCTCTGCAGCTTTGCATTGCCAAACACAGTATGTTTGCAATGGATCCTTACCTTGAAAGATCACAGCCATAGCATCTTGAAATTGATTTTCTTCTGCAGAGAGATGTTTGAAGCAAAAACCAATTTGGTTTGTATAAACTACATCAGATATAAGAAGATATCCCTCAGAGTGCACGGGATCACCTTTGAAGCCATTTTCACACCACCGTGAGTAACAAGTTGCACAATAAAAGGAATTTCTTACAGTTGATCTGATCTCTACCCATCCATGAGTTGGCTCTGAAATGAGATAAACCTGTCTCCTCTAATTCAGGACAGGTGTATCCTATTTCCCAAACTTATTACAGAGACTCACGAGGCCTGGTGGTGTAACCTAGAGCATATTAACCAGGGCAAGGGAGGCAGCTCTATCTGCTTTGAGGGACTTGCCTTGTAAATAAGATGCCAGGCTGCTCCTGCTACCTTCAAGAGGCAGTAAGCTGGTCTGTGAGGTTCCACCTGGGCTGTCAGTTAGTAAGTGGTGGCTCTGGACGGTCATGCATGCAGCTTGCTTTTCTCCCTGCATAGATTCGGCATCTGGTATCTTTCTTCTCCCCTTCCCTGGCTAATTCTGTCCTTCCAGTCTAGTCCTCAGCGGGTACTCTGGCAGCCAACCTACAGAAAACAGCAAAACAGGGAGTAGGCTTTAAAGGGAAAAGCAGTAAGGGGGGAAAAATAACCCAACCTACAACAGATAACAAATAACCCAACCTCACCACCCTTCCCTCCCTCCACCCCACTTTTCTTGGTCTTTTGTAATAGGTTTTCCTGATATGTGCTGACATCTAACTTTTAGGATATCTGAGAGGTATCTGGGATCCTGTCTTAGCACTGGACATATAGATACATTTGCAGTGCAACTCCCTTCTGGAGTCATCCCCTCTTCCCTCAGCACAAGGCTGCCAGATCTAGTTGTGCCAAGACTGGGTATGTCTTGTGGGTCCTGCATTGCTCTTTTTTGTTGGCAGGAATGTCAGGTTGGCTTGTGAACACTGAAAAGTTATTCCCAAACAGGAGCAGATGGACTTCTAGCAATAGATGCCAACTCAGGGTGTCCCTGACTGTGGCTGGCTGGTCCTGGGGCAGGCACTGGTCATTCTGCAGGGGACAGGGTGACATTCACAGCTGAGCGTGTTGCCTGTGGTGGCAGAAAGCAAGTCTTCTGTTGGTTTGCCTATATGTACCTATCGAAATGAAAGGTCCCATAGTCATGGATCACAATAATTAATGGTAGCTGTCAAAAGGAGCCAGAGAATGTAAGCATCCAAAAGGAAAGGAAAAATTCAGGGTGCCTCAGCTGGATTTTGTATGAAGTAACTGGATTGGGGCAGAGAAAAGCTGGTCCTTAACCTGATGTTTTGTGGCAAATAATAATAGTAGCAGCTGTGGGTGCAAAGGGACTACACGTTATCCAGTCTGGGATTTAAAAGGTCAGCCCTGAGCTGTTTTAATGATGCGAGACAATGGGGAGTTAAAAGTTCTGCTTGCTCAATTGTGTGCCCTATGTGCTCAAGTGTGCAGGGCTGTGCTGGGATCTGGGGAGCCCTGTCCCTCCAGACTCGTGGTGATGGCCAGCAGTGATAGCTTGTGGAGCATCGCTGGTGGTGAGCTGTGTGTGCCCTGGGTATGCTATACCTTCCTGGTAGGACATGCCTGCTCCTGGGGGGACCAATGCCAGCCTCAGCAGAGCCATTGGGAGCCCCTTTAACATAGGAGAAGAAGCCGGGTCTGTTCAGGCAGTTGCAAGTTGTTGCTTGGAGGCTGCTCTTTCTGGAGCACTTGGCTGTCTGTTGCAACCTACAGCCTGCTTGTAGGCACATTATCAGCTAATTTAAAATGATTCAAACAAGCCCTAATCAGTGCGTGAAACCAAAGGGTATTAGTGGCCACGATGACAAGGAAGGCTTTTATGAGCCACCTCATAAAGCCAAATCCTTAGGAGCTATTAAGGCCATAATTAGGTTTGAGGACAATATGATTTTTTCCCCCTTTTTTTTTTTCCCAATCTTTCTTTTTTCCTGGTAGCAAATCAAGGAAAAAATTGGAGCACTCAGTTCATTCTTGTAGAGTCAAGTGTGTGGCTGCAGGCTCTTTACTCAGTAACACAAAGGGATTACCACTTGGTACCAAGTAGCCTGGGAGAAGTGTGAGCGTGAAAGTATAGTGGTCTTTTTCTATAGACCATATGCATCCCTTATGTATGTGCTTTGAAAAGGCCTCCCAAGCCTTAAGGAGTGATTAATAATGAAATCAACTAATAACGAGATCTGCAAAGCGAAGAGAAAACTAGCCGGTGTTTTGCTATGAGGAGAAAATGAGCAAACCAGCAGGGGACATGCTGATCGTGTCTGATTCATGTTGTCTCTATAATCCCAGCTAAAGTTTTAACAGCCCAGGAAGATGAATTACCCACTCTAACCAACACACGGATCAGCATGGGGTTTATTAGGAGCAGGCTATCATTTAACAATGTCAGGACTGTATTTATTATTAAGCAGTAGACTCCACAGTCTAAATGGAAAACCATTACTCCTACTTAGACACTAAACAAGGTATGTTCATAAAGCCAAATGGCCAATATTTGTATGCTTGCATGAACACAAATACTAGGTCCACTTTACTGGACCTCAGGGCTTTCTATGTGTAGCTAGAGACAAATAAACCAAAATGTTTCGAGCTACTGGAGGGCAAAGCTGTACAACATATGCTAATTTTGACTCTCAAAACTCCCTAGCGATTTGGTAAGAAAAGAGAGAGAGGATTCTGGGTTCAGCACAGAAGGATCGGTTGAAAGTGATTGCGTGTGGGCCACGGTACAAAATACACACAAGAAAACTCTGCGGTAGCAACTACACTGCTTTCTAATATGCACTGTGTAATTTCAGCCTAGAGATTGCTCAGAGTCCTTCCCTTTTCCTCGAGACCTCTGTCCTTGTCCATAGGGAGACCAATCAGTAAAATGTATGGTAATACACAGCAAACATTTGGGGTTATTTATCACTACATTAAGGTACCCAATATAGAAGCATAAATAACATAGTTGCTGTAACCTAACACAATGTAGTAATATTTAAAGCTGGATTTGTGGGAAAGGCTTGGGGCTGGCCTTGTTTTCAGACCAGCTTTGCATCTGCAAAGCATTTCAGTAGGACCAACAAACATAGAATGCTCTCAACCTGCAGCACAGGCAAACAGCTGTAAGTGTTTTGCAGTCCTGCTTTTGCTTGGCAATCAAATGGCAATCACAGCAATAGTCTTTAGGTCTAAATCTGGGAATGATGAGACTGTCTATGTTTGTGGGCTGCCACAACTGGTTTTGAACATCACCAAAAAACCCAATCTTTTCTTTGCAATTTATGAGGCCTTCTCAGCCATATTTTTAACATGTCCTCCTAATGGCCCTGATGGGAGGTATCTTGAAATACGACAAGGTGGATTTCAGAACTGAGAAGCCACACTGCAGAAGGAGCTGAGAGCAAACACAACAGATTAATTTCCACCTTTTTTTTAAAAGCTATCTGAGAATACCTGATTTCTGAAGTTTAAGCAATATTATACAAATTTCTTAACATTTCACAATGTCACTTTCAATTAGTTTCTTTCATTTCTCAAATTAGGGATTTATGAGTAGGGTAGACCAGAAATGTGGGACATAGGCTATACAGAGTTAATGCTGGTCTTTAAACTTGTTCTTCACCAAAGGTTGTAAACCGTAAAATGACCCACTTGACTTTTTTGGTCCTGTTTCTTGTCGTGCATTTAGAAGGGGACGTACCAAATGTCCATTTTAATGTATTGGCAACCGAAGGCAGATTTTGCATCTGGCTGGGTAGGGCATAATATCTGCTGTGGGCCTGGGGCGTGGATCTGAAGTGTCTTGCTATAGCATGACTGTTTCAGTTCTCCTCACCTTTAGTGCTCCATTTGCCCAATCAGATTTAGAGTCCTTTTGTGTCTCATTGCCATTCCCATCAGCTACTTTTACTGCTGAACATAGTCTGTCGCTGTTCCCTGATTTCCCTGTAACCATTAACCATGCTCAAGTCATAAAAGCAGATTTGATATCATCTCAACAGGAATGATTTTCATCTAGGCATGATGAATACCTCTTGCACTCCAATAACTTGGATTTGAGCCATGCATATTTTTTGCATTAATTATATCATTACTGTTTAATTGCTGCAATTAGCAGCATCGCTTTCCCTGAGCCATCACTGTCATCATATGGTCTCCACGTTATAGCAGGCTCTTGTTTCTGCAGGCTACCACCTGTTGTGGCAACCTACGCTGATTCTCATGTAGGGGATGTCCACACAGAGAATAAATACATGGTCCCCAGATGACAAGTCCAATTATCTGCTGCAATTAACTGTAAGCAGTAATGCTTTCTTCTGAGGATATCAAAGGACTGTGCTCAATTGACCAAAAGGAAGAGAATACCCAAGCCACTACCTCTTCTTTGTGAAGGCACCTAAAACCTTGCAAGGTGAATGCAAAATGGTGCCTCTCTGAAAAGGTCATTTTTTATGTCTTCTTTGTGTAGCTTCACATGGCTAAACAAAGTACAGGGAAGCTGGAATCAAGTCTCAGCCTGAATTTCCAGGAGCTCCATAGACTTAATTTGTATGTCACCATCAGACTAAGTGCTACCCGGAAGTGACATGCATGCCGCTGAGGCAAACATGCTTGGTCAGGAGTGTGATCACACCCTTCAAAAGCACTCTAGCTGGTCACATAATGGGGAAAGAGATTCTGTTCATAGCTATCAGGGTGGTGCTTCTGGAAGAACTGAGTGCTTCCTACTGTCTGGTGAAAATGTTAAATTGTGGACTAATGACAGAAGTGTTGTCTGATAAGTAGCTAGCAACTCTTCTGGTGTCATCTCTGAGTGCTTTCGGAATCTTCCATCCTCTAATCCACTGCTTCATCTGCACTGGGGAGGCTCTATGCAAAGCCAGTTATGGGTTTGTAAGACCCGGGGGAACCCTGTCATAATGAACTGAATGCAAGTACCTTGTAGGCAGGCACGAGACCCTCTCCTTTCATCTTACAGCAGGGCTGGGGGAAGCCCGAACTGTTACAGCTGCAGGTTACATCTTCACTGTTTCTGACTTTTTTCAGATCAAATTTTCAACATTACCTCTTGTCAGTCCTCTGCACTAAATTAAAATCCATTTTAGATAATCAGAAGGATGCCAGTACAACAGTTTTAGTCCTATAACATCTGGAGAAAGCTACTGGGACTAGAGTACACTTATATTAGCCAAGTACCAAAGTCCACGCTTCCATTCTGTAGAGGAAAGGGCTCATTTCTCTGAAGCAAGTGCATTTCTGACCAGCCCTCAAGAGACTATACAAATTGAAACTACAGTCTCTTATTCAGAAACAAGATTAGGTCTTTAAGGAGTCATACTTTGTACTGTGGTTTTTGGGCTCAGGAGGCTTCTGACTGTCTGAATCTCCAGTCTCCTACTCAGTGTTAAACTGTCTGCTAACAGCACCATCAGCCATCATTAGTTTACTGCACAATATCCATCAAGCAACAAACCCTGGTATTTATTTAGCAGCAGGAGACTCTTATCCAGGAGAAGCGTTTTTTGTGCCTTTAGACATTCTGCCCTAAAAAAGGGTCAGTTATTCTGCAAACTGCGTAAAACTCACCAACCTGTGTATGAACAATTATTTTGAGTAAAACCAAAAGAAAATGCAACTCTCTGAACTGCATTTAATTCTCAGTGATTTTTTTTTTTTCTTTCTTCTGGTGTATGCGATGAGAAGGCTGTGTGTACGCTTCTGGAGACATTTTTTTTCCAATGGCTCTTCTGGGAGTTCTTATTATTGTTGCATACATTTGAGTTTGCTTACACAGACAAAAATCACTGAAGCAAAATCACTGCTGATCACTTTGCAAGTGGGAATGATGTTGAGGTGACAGTTATATGGGCTCAGTTACGTGGATATAAACCATCTTCATTGGTTGGAAAAGTCGCCTTGGGAGGGGATCAAATCTTTTTTGTGTTTGGTTTCAAGAGCTTAGAAAGAAAGGCAGCAATTACAGAACGCGACTTTGGGTCACTTTTAAGTCACCCAGTGATGAACATTTATGCCACATATTACCAGCTTTTTAAAAGGCACTGTTCTGTGCCAGTGGTTACCTGCTGTATAGATAATTGTAAAACAAATTCCCTATTCCAATTGACACCCTTTCTAATTACATCTCACCTTCATTAGGTTATTAAAGTGATAAATGCTAGCAATTACATTGAACTCCAGTGAAAACCCTCTCTCCATGGCATGCACTGACTGCGGTATGAGCGATTTGCCCAGGAGCCCGGCAGAACTCTGCCAGCACAGCAAAGCCCTGAACAAAACATTCACAAAAAAAAGAAAAAATAAAAGAAATCTTGCAAAACAGCTCAGCTGATTAGAGGGTATCTGACAGTACAGTCTATACCCAGCATCGAACTGCACGGCTGGCTGGGGCTGAGCTGCTGGCCCTGTGTGGCAACTTTTCATTTTAATTAGCTCTGTGCAGGAGGGGAGAGAGTGAGCAGATCTGGCGTGTGCTTCGACACGGAATAAGGTGTTCACATCCGTCACCGGTGGCTGTGCCATGGGCCTTGTGTGCTCACACAGTTTGGCTCTCCCCTGTTCTTGCACACTCAATCTCTCTCATGCGAAGAGGTAGGTTTCCTGGGATCGTGCATGTGTAGGATTTAAATGTACATGGTCACTTGTGCTCTATCTCATGTGTGATCTCTCGCACGTGAGATGGACACGGGTGGGTAAATTAAAGCTGCTTTCTGTCACCAGTAAGGGATAACACAGGGCATGGCAGTTTGCAGGGGCTGCTGGGAGCCCAATCCCTGGGAGGAGGGGGAAGTCATGAGGAGGATTCCAGGTGTTGAGCTTAGTTGGGGTAAGCTATGTGGGTCAGACATAGTGGGGGTGCCTTGGCCTCCCTTCTCCCCAAGCAGTCCCTTCTGGAGACCCAGGAAAACAGCTGGTGAGATTTGAATTTTGGCAGATAAAAGACTTTCTTCCTGTTGAGTGATTTGGGAGAGCAGCAGGAGAGGGAGCAGAGGAGCCATGCAAGGGAAGGGGCATCTTTGCCCCAGAGGGTCCTCCTCTGATCGTTTTCTGCAGGGCCATTCCTCTCACTTTTCCCCTCACTGGTCTCTGTCTTTGTGGCTTTTTGTCCTTCCTTAGGCATGTTTTCCCCAGGCTGCCACCACCGTGGCCGAGGGTCTGGGCTGGGCCTTGTGGTGTGGCTGCTGTGGGACGGATCCTGAGGAACACAGGGCAGCCCTGGCCTCTCTTCATGGACAGTGGCTCCTGCCACCAGCACCCTGCCCCGGGCACGCTACACAGTGGAAGAGAGTGACCTCCCCCAGTTTAGAGGAGCTGAGGGCTGTAATTCCTCTCTTGGCTGCTCACAGGCCTCCTGAGGAAGCAGGAAGAGGAGCTGGAGCATTTGGAGCGATGTTCTTCGCCGTGCGCTTGGCTGGTGTCCATCAGAGCTGTGCTGTCATCCCAGAGGTGAAATCCTCTAGCCAATACCTTAGCCTGGGAGCCTTGGGATGGCTACAGCTCTGATCCCAGACCCCAGCCTGGTCTAGGGGTGGAATGAGTGGGACACCCAAATGGGAACTCAGGGAATGGGTCTGAGGGTTTGGAGTCACCTTGTGCAGCAGCTGCCTCATGGCTGGCTGTTAATTGGGCCTATAAGGCTTTACAGCAACTGCTGCCGATATTTCAATCATCTCATAGCAATTTTAATTTAAAAACCTCACAATGCTTTGTTATTGCCATGTGTGTGGTTCAGAGGGCCCGCCCAGCCACTGCAGGAGCAGATGTTTCGTTTCCTGATGGATTGAGCCAACACAGGAGATGGAATGATAGTTTTTTGGTTTCTTTTTTTAATAAATTTGATAACTTCTGCAGGCTTTCTCCTGAGGGTTTCTGCAGGGAAAATGCTATTACTGCCAAGAGCATGCCCTGAGCTGGACCGAAGTTTGCCCAGCTCCTCAGGGCCCGTGTCTTGGCAGTCAAACAACCGGGGTTTCCTATGAGTAAATCATTTCCCAGAGAAGGACAGCCAAAGTCACATCTTCTTATCATTTCTGATCTTCCATTGGACAGATTGAGGGCTTCTCAAATGCATTCACTGTCTGAAATTATTTGCTGAATACAGCCATTAGTCATTTCTGATTTATGAATTTTTCAGTCTGTGAGCAGCTCGAAGTAAGGTATTTGAGATTCAAAATCCTGGCTGTGCTGATGTGTTGATTAGGTGGTCTGAATGCATTAAGGTACTTGATGTGTTTCTATTTTCTGAGTAAAATGAGTGTGACCTTTAAATGTTTTGTACTACTAAAAATAATAATTGATTAAAATCCTTAGTAGTTGGCCTATGCCTTAAGAATAAGATCCAGAGCTAGGAAGAAACAGCTGTGGGCTGCTTATTGACAAATGATAGCAGTGGACTTCCCTCCAGCTTCTTTTGACAGGCATAGCTTTTTGATCTTTGCATTGCCTTCCCGTATCTGAGTAACCTGCAGAAGCACCTTGAGGAAAGTTGTCATCAGCACCTGTCACACATTATTCCTTCCCTTTTACCAGAAAAAGAAGCAGGTGGAAGGGGATGATTTGTTTTTTGTATGAATGCCTTCTGTAATAAGGACTGTTCCAAGCAAAGCTTTCTGCATCTTGTTAGGTACAGACTGGACACTGCAATAGTCAGTTGATGTGGAAATTCTGTGTGTTTTCACTCAAATGATAGAAACTCAGTCTACTTTCAGTGACTCAGTCTACACAATGCTCTAGCTATATTCTGTGCCTGAAAGGTATGCTCAGAATACTATTTTTTAATATATTCTTGCCAGTAAAATTTTTTAGAAGCACATTTGTACAAAAGTAACATGAAAGTAGCAGGAACTTGGAAAAAACCCCCATAGCCTTTGAAAAAGAGGAAAGAATTCCTCAGAAAAACAACAGGGGGGATATAAAGCACTTCCGTTGAATGCCAGTCCATTGACCTATCTTTCAAAGGGGATGTCCACAGCCTTGCTGAAAGTGCCATTATGAAAGGCAGTCTCAGGCTGCCACCACCCTGTCATCTCCTGGCAGTCTGTCTTCTTGGTCACTGAGGGAAGAGGCAGAGAAATCAGAGGGATGTGCCTTGTTATGTGCAAGGGTGGAGTTCAAATCTGGTGTAACTTTCTGTGACATCAAGGGTGCTGGTGTGACTTTGAGGCAGAACACCCTGTGGCCCTACTCTGCTCTCTAGGCCGCAGGGCTGGTTGGAAGTGTTTGTAGGCGGTTTACACAATCAAGAGTAAACAGATCCATGTGTGAGTCAAATCTGAGATCAGGCTGAAACCCAGTGTTCAGTTTGCTGCCTATGAGGCTTTCTGGGTTTTGCTTTAGCTATAATTCTTCTTTGGGCACCACAGTGCCCTAATACCTACTGCAGGTGATGACAGCAACACGAGTCAACTTCCCTGTGCTTGGGTGACCCCTGCCTTGCCGTCCATGAGGAACACAACCCCAGGTATTAGTCAGCAGGTAGAGTCAGTGGACCTGGTCTTTGCAAATATTTACTTTTCAAGCAATTTTGACACAGCTTTAAGAAATGGCTTGGCACAGATGCAGGTGTGAGGGAAGGCACTAGGGAAGTGCCAGAGAGGAATGGTGAAAATGAAGACCAAGGTCAGTCTGGGAGGGAAATGTAGCATCTTGTGTTAGACCTGGTGATATCGACACAGGTGAAAGGAAACGGGAAAATGTTCAGTCATATGGGTACTTTCAGGTCTGAAACTAACCTAGAAAGGTGATTTTTGCTGGCTAGCATGGAAGCATTATTATTTACCAGTTGGCAGCTTGCAGATGCTGACCCCCTGTCAGGCTGTATCAGACTGCCTTCTTTAGGGGACAAAGCAGGTCTGTGGTGTGGGCACTTGGCCATAGGGCCAGACTCAGGCCCTTCCCAAAGCATTTCCCAAGGCAGGCAGCTTGGTATCTGTGGCTTATTCATGATGTGGTCATTGACCCCAGGCAGGGCTAAGTGCTGCTGCCTTAGCTGGAAAGATGTGCTCCAAGGTACAGTGAAGTTGTTGAATCATTCTGTCAGTGGCCTTTGTGTTAGATCCTGAAGTCAACAGGCAGTTGTGCATGGGTTTATTTGGAAATCCAGGCCTTGAGCTAGAGAAACAAGAATTCAGGTGTGTTTCTGAGATGGACTCCTGAATTATAAATGGGAATTCATTGTCCAACTAAATGTTTTCTGATTTTGCTTTAGGTTGTCTCTCTGCAAATGTTTCACCAGCAAAATTTTCTCTCTGGACTTCTGACAAGCACAAAGGGTTACAAAGCACACAGCTCAGACTTGTCGCAGTGTTGAGGCGACAAACGCCGGGCCACAGCCCTGGCAGTCCCAGCCACTGACGTTAGTGTTGTCTACGGTGAGGAGGAGTTGTTGAACTCTGCTCTCAAGTTATTGCTCAGTGTTGAATGACATAATGGGGTCTGACCTGACTCTGAACTGCTACTGGTGGTAGTTGCCAAAAGGGCAAAGGGTACATACTTGAAAGCAGGGGGAATTTAAGAAGTGACTGTATATCCACACTGTAGCTCTGTGGCCTGTGTTGCAGGCCTGATAACACAGCGAGTAAAACAAAGGAATAGAAATCCTAATAAAACATAATTTTTGTGATAATCACTTGGCTTTTCCACAGCACGTAACTGTGCTCATTAACAAATTGCCCAGAGATTTATTAAGCCAGTTTGGTTAATAAAAAATAATAAAAAAACCAAACCACAATTAAAGATTAACTGTTCTGAAACTTCCCTGTATTTTTTATATACCCAACTGCTAAAATGCAATAAAATAGTTTTAATCATTCATCGTTCTGACATAGAGTAATTGTTTGTTAGTGCTGTTTGGATTACAATGGTCCTAGAAACTCCAGTCAGAGATCAAGTCTTACTGTATGAGGCACTGTACACTCATAATAAATAGCAGACTGCAGCCTCAAAGAAGCTGCATGATGGGTTATCTATACAATATCATTTTCAGTTTTTTCTCCCAGCAATGCAGACCTCTTCTCTCTCTCTGACAGTCCAGTTATTTAGTATGAAACTCATCTCTGTGACGTCCTTGCAAGATGCTGCAAGGCTCTCTGCAGCCCACAGCTAAGACCATGCCCGGTGCTTTGGCAGGAAGATATAAAGGGACCTGAGAAGAGGAAGGTAATTCTTTGTTCTCGGAATCCGATCTATCACAGCCTGCAGTATTTCCTCCTCAATACAATTCTCTGTCACTCACTAGGATATATATTGGGTCAAACACATTATACTTTGATTCTGCAGCTAATGGCTACTGTGGCCTGGTCTCAGTACGCTGCAACAAGCATAGTAATTGAAATTCAGACTGCAGGAGAGAAATAGCTTAGTCTTCATTTCAGAACATCACACACGTGCTTATATGGAGTTTTCTCTTGAAACCAGTAAACAAGGAGCTGGTTTCAGTATTGCCACAAAGTCTTATGCCGTGTTAGTGAACAAAATGTGACAGTACAGAGAGGTCGCAGCATTGGTTGTTTTTAAGTTCAAAATGTCTTATCTTCTAGCTTTGGAGAACAAACTTTTGATGGTTCACTGTTATCTTTTTCCTGGGAGCTGCTAGGTTGGTGTTGCCTTTTCTGTCAGTGAGAGAGCAGAGCTGCTTCTATACTCACTCCCTTTCTGCATCCCTGCATGGCTCACCAGCATCAGAGTAGCTGGGGGAAATCATATGACTGGGAGAAGGACGAGACCTTTCTCATCAGATAGGCTGTGGGGGGTGTGACAGTTTCTCATCCAGTTCATGCTCCATCTTAAACCCTCTCTTACATTAGTGCTGGTATGGTGAGATTAATCTGTGATTTTCTAATAAGCTCACCAAATTTAAAATTAATGTGTTCTGTTCCCTAAAAAGCTAAAGCTAAAAATGCACTGGGAACTGTGGCACTATCATGTTGTTTTCCAGTCTGTTTTCAGACTTTCCTGGGTGCTTCCCAGCATGGTGTTGTACCAGTTTTGCTTACCTCAGTGGTGAGCAACCACTTCAAAGTCCGTCTCACCCTGGGGCCAGTCTTGCTTAGTTTTGGCCTCTCCTACAGTGTCCCTCTTCCCTTTCAGACATTGCCTTGTATTTTATACTTTTTTACTGGATGGAATAATTTTCACGGGAGTGATCCTCTGTAAAATACCTGAGACTTTGCCATTCTAGTTATATTCTTGTTCTGTATTTTGGACCTGTTTCTATCCTGGTTTGTGACTTGCCCATAGCTTCCTGTGCTTGACCACAGAAGTTTCTAGGGTTTAGTCCTCCCCTTCTTTTCCCCTAAGAAGAAGGAGGTTTTTAGAAATATACTGTAGTTTGGCTGGAAAAGATAAATATGATCTGTGATGTGCTTCGTAATACGCTGTAGAATATAGGTAATCAGGGACGAACATTAGTTGAAATGTCAATGAGAAGTGTCAGAAATGTTCACGAGGGACCATATGCTGTTCTCTGCACTGGTATCTTTCTCTCCCTACGTGCACTGAGCCCTAGCTAAATGTCTTATCTAGCTATTTAAGGTATTTAATTAATGCCTCAGATATTGTACCAATCCTCATTGTTCTGCATAGTGATTGAGCAGAGCTGGGAGAGCAGACCTGCATTATCAGAGCACGTTGTGCAGCTCTGAGAGGAAGACTTTTATCCTAACAAAAGAGCTGAGGGCTGGAGCTGCTCTGAAGCTGCTCATGCACATAATAGGAGGCTGCTGCCAGCACAGTGTGGGGAAAAAGGTTACAGAAAAGGGTCAGAGTGGGAATTGGCGTGCCAGCCAGCATGCCTCGCGCTCTACAGGCATGTGGTGACAAGCTGGAAATGGGAGCAAACACATAAACTCTTTGTTTTCAAGGGTGCTGCAGATGAAGATCAGTAATATCTACAGATATCATTCATGGTCACAGCTGGCCCCTCGCAGTTCTTAGAAATCATAATTCGGGGAGGACAGTTTTGTCCATCAGGCATTTAGCCATGTGCATGTCTGAACCCAGGCTGAGTCCTGATGCCGTGCTGCGCAGGATGACTGCCCTAAGGAGGACACCACTGGGCTCTGTGCCTTGCATTCTTTGCTTGCTCTCTCGATCTTCACCACACGGTCTTTGCTTTACTTTCGGATTGGTGGGCTTGAGTCTTTCATGTGTCCTGGGCACTAGAGCACCTGCCAGAGCCATACTGCAAAAGAACAAATACTTCTTTCTTCCAGGTCTGTACTGGTATTAAAAGCTCATCCAGGTAAATCACTGAACTCTTTCTATACAAAATCTTCTTGTTGATTTTTTCATCCTCTCCGGACTGCACCCTCAGCAGCAAAACTGTCTTGATTACTGGGGGAGCTCATTTCTGTCTGGAGCTTTTCTCAGTGGCTTTGCCACCATTCCTATGTCTTTTAAATAAAGGGTTGTATTCTCCCTTGGTTTGAGCTGAAACAACGTGGCTGAGGAGTGTTGCACAGATATAGCCTCAAGAATAAGCTGAGCTGCCTTCTTTATGGCCGGTGTTTTGTTTTTTACTTACTGTCAGTCAGATGAGCAAGCTCAGAGGCATCTGGCTACAAAGTCATCAGGATGAGCAAATATGACTGTACTCAGAGTGGAAATGGTTTAGGGTTTTTTGTTGGATTTTTTTTTTTTTAATAAATCTGCCCAACCCTGTGATGTTGTCAAGTGCTGATGCTGTTACGAAAGCTGTGAGATGACTCTTCTCTTGGCCAAAAATAATTCTTAGAGAGAGACCTAATGGGTCTCTAGTAAGAGTGGGTACAGAGCATGGGTTGCTTTTTTGACAGAAAGCTCTAGCAGCAGCTGAAGGGAGAACAATGATGGAAGCCACACTCCACCTTGTGCTGCGGTTCATCTTCTGCTGAGCAGGAGATGCTCTGGGATGGGAGTTTGGGCTCAGTGTGACAGGATCTGTGGAGTGTCAGTTATTCAGGGCATTGGGTGGTAATATCTGATTGCAGTGGGGCGCATTCAGAATTTATCCAAATGCTACAAATACCTTTTATAGTCACCCTGTGTATTTCAGGGAAGCACAGTATGATACTGGGAGCCTTGCACCCATGCTCCCTGGGGCTGCAAGGAGAACTGCCTGCTGCCCTGTCGTGGAGGCAGAACGACTGTCTTAGCTGACATAGTAACTGAGATTAAGGTGCTTTTTTCAGACATTACCAGCAGGTTTCTGTCACCTGGCATGCTGTCCATTCTCTTTCAGCACAGTCTTGTTTTTTAAACTGCTAGGTACTTTGCAGGTATGTGTTTCTGGATATTAGTTCTTCAGATGAGGTCACTTCTGTTGGATCAAGAGAAGATGAAGGTAATCAAAAACATCTGCTTGCTGGTTTTAATACTTTTAAATTTCCAAGATTTTGCTGATGGGAGTGTTAGTCTGAGAAATTATCTCAGTTTCTCCTCTCTCATTATTTGTATTTCATGGAACCAATATATTCAAACAATGACCAACGGTGTCAGCATACAACATGCTTATTGTGTGGTGGAGACGCTCCAAATGGGCTTCTTACAGGACAAGGCTGGGATGTTATGTCTGTAACTTCCAGCTACCTCACAGTCTTAATTCCACTGTTGACATTATTTGGGTTTGCCACAATTAGCTTTATATCCCCCTACTCCCCCTGTCTTGATTTGTATAGTTACCCCATTTTCAGGTTTTGCGTATATGCTGAGGAAGGTGGAATACTGGAGCAGCTATCTGGCTTGTCCATAGTGCAGTTTGTACCATCTCCAGGTGTTGGATGTCTTGTGGAAGCAAGGAGGAAAGGTGGACAGCAAATTGCCTATCTGAGTGAAATACTGGGAGCACACCCTTGTTGGCACCTTACAAACAACAAGATGTCAAGGAAGAAGCTGTGCTGTGCAATATATGCCACTAGTCAGCAAAGACTGAGGCAAAAGGATTGTGAACTGCAGAATGTTTCTAGTAAACTTTGTGAATGATCTGCAGGCCAAGGATTCTTCATTAAAGGATGGAAGGAATGTTTCTGAAAAACAAACAAATAGGAGACACTTGCAATCTGTTTGTACCAAGACAAAAACAAGCCAAAAAAAGCGTGAAATTAATTATCTATCTCATGCCTACAGGGCTTTAACAAGGGCTGGATGCAGAAATGCCAAACGGGTTAATATGCTGATGAAAACAAGAACTTCAGTCTGGTGCGTTCTCCACAAAGGTCTGGCTCTAACGAAGTCCCTGCTGCTTCATGGAACCCAATACCCATTTATGAAGAGGTATATAAGGAACACCATGGTGGGAAGGGCAAAAGTGCTCCTTCAGATACTTAGTGCACTTACTTACCTTACTGAGCAGTTATTAACGAAGTGTGGTAAAGCAAAACAGCAGTGCTATGACCAGATGGAAGGGTATCCATGCCCCATCCCTGGCTGTCTTCGAGGCTATACTGGATGAGGCTTTGAGCAACGGGGTCTAGTGGAAGGTGTCCCTGCCCATGGCAGGGGAGTTGGAACTGGATGGTCTTTAAGGTCCCTTCCAACCCAAGCCCTTCTGTGATTCCATTCTATGATTTGCAACAATAATATCATGACAGCTCTGCTTAAAGAATGCTTCGTTGTTACTCACGATAATGGGATGGGTTAATTTCCAAGAAGACTTTCAGTGCTAGCTGCTGTGGGGCCAAACTGGGTTTTCAGTTTTGTAGAGGTTCAGTGCATTCAAAGTGCTTTCATATTCTGTTCCTCATTCTAATGAAAAACACAAGTCTGAAATTTCCTGGGAAACCATGGTCTGAAAAATAATGTCAGACTGAATGTAGTGAGCTATTGCAATAACACTTGGAATCTTTTTTACTTTGCAGTGTTAAACCTTTTGGATAATACAGAGAGGATCCTGAAGTGATGGGTTTTTCAAAAGAAAAAAAAAAAAAAGACAGACTATTCCAAAATCAAAATGGAGCCTAGTGCCATTATTGAAATGTATTGTGTCTTTCTCATGGTGCAAATTCATTGCTAGTGGCTTTCATGTTTGACAGATTGGCATTTTTCTGAAAGAAAAATATTCCACTGGGAAATTCTAGTGCTAATATGGGTGTTGGTTGCAGGCTGCCCACTTTTTTTTTATTATTATTATTTTCTTTTTATTTGTGAAGAATTCCCACTGTAGTTCTGAAGTTGGTGAATATTTCTTCTGAAAATAAGGCTCCAGAGAGATGTATTTTTTCACACCAAATCCCCCCTCCCTCAAGTGGCACTAGGATCTCACTGTGCGGATTCATTATGTACTGTTAAGCAGCTGCCACATTTCACTCCAGCAGCAGTTGTACTTCATTTACGAGCAAAATGAATCATATGTGAATATGGCAAAGTGCTGCAGCTCATGGTGAATTTGCACTAAGGGGCAGCTCCTGGGTGAGGGCTGGGTAAAAACAGATGTTGAAGTAGGACTTTGCTATTTGCCTGATAGTTTATGAAGTCATAGAAGTTTGTGCTTTGGAAGGGCACGTCCTGCCAGACATACAAGTGCATAAACACAGAGCAAAGGAGATTTGTCTAGGCATAGTATTATTCATAGCCAACCTGCATCTGGTCTAAACAGAAGCAAACAAATGGTGGTACATGACCTATATACAAAGTTGTGGATAAGGAAATGAAATGGATTGATAGTGCTTTTCCATTAGCCCCATCATACTAAAGCAGTGGGACACCCAATCACTGCAACAAACGTAAAGGGGATTGAGGGAAGAACCCTCCTTCACAAAAAATGTAGTTGTGTTTGCTACACTGGAAACAACTCCCAGCCTGTTTCTTTTATTTACCATTGTGTAAATTAGGAGTATTTCTGCTAAAAAGAGCGTGATCTTCACGAGGGTAAAAGCAGCGGAAGTAAGAAATGAAGACATATGTCTGGAATGTTGCAAAAGATAGCAGTCTGAGTACTTCTGCACATAAGCTCCGTGGGTGGCGTGAGGAGAGTTGCCTTTCTTAATGCCAAAGCTTCCACCAGTACTTGGGCAAAGTTATGCTGTTCTCTTCCCTCCTCCCCACGCCCAAAGGCGATAACAAAACCAGCAGTGTGCCCTCAGGAAAGCTGGGCAAAGGCGGGAGAAGATAAGGATGTTCAGTTTTAAACCTCTTTTAAAGGAAGCCCTGGGTTTGTGCATTCCTGTGTATGCTTATTCCAGGGCAGAGAGGAATAAAGTTTAATTAAACCCCTAAATACACGAAATTCCGTGGTGCCAGCTGGGAGCTTGCAAGGCATGCTAACGGTCACAGAAAACACAGGCCTAACAGCGCTTCTCGGTGTTTGCCAGGGCCCACTGGCCCCGAGGAAGGAACGCATCGCTGCTGTTGGTCCTAAACGTAGATGCTCTCTCTTCTTCGTGCTTTTAACAGCCCCGAGGTGGCAGCTGACAGCGTAGAAGCAGTTTTCAGTTTCCAGCGATCCCTCGGCATCTTTTACTCATGAGTGGATTAAGCTGCACAGCTACCCTGAGGCGGATTAATGTCCCTGCTCCGCAAAAGCAAACCTCAAGTCAGGGAGATGTTGCATCTGCCACAATCTCACAGGGTGCCGCTAGCAGAAAACATCCCTGCTCTCCCAGTGCACACAGCCCTGCGCTTTTTACTTAAACGCCTCTATTTTTCTTGCAGGATTCCACAGACACGTAGGAAAGCAAATAATCCAAAGGCTCATTACTGTGCATAAACCCCTCTGCCTTCTGGGTTTCCTTCTCTGGAGCCACTGTGAAAATGGACACATCAATACAGCCTTCCGCAGAAAAGCTGACAATCTCAAAATGGTGTCGTGCTGCAATAACTGAAATCTCCTGCCAGGTTGGTGATGGTGCTTTCTAATCAACTTTGCCATGAATATTTCTTAAATCATGTTAATCCACCATTTGAGCAGAGATATCTGTTCCAGACAATGAATCACGATACCTGGAGGGGAATATACCTGCCGTTTCCCCAGAGAGGAAGCGATTAACAGCACGCATGCTGTCAGATGAGCTAGCAGCACTGGCATTTATCACCCCAGAGCTCCTTCCCTGCAATGAAGGAAATCTTTGCTCCCTGCTTCTGGTGCAATCAGCTTTTATTTATGTAGTGGTTTTGGAAAACGGGTCTTAAAGGAAAACCGCACCTGTTTTGCTCTCTGGGGCAGATTTTGCTCTAATTTGCATGGATGCATTTCCTATTAGAGTTTGGTAAATGTTGAGTTCTCATGCAGAAATGAGAGCCCTAAAATGTGAGTAGGCAGGATGCAGGTCAGAGGTTTTAAAGATCCAGTTCTGGAGACCCACAGAAATAAATTAAAGATTGATGGAGAAGCTGAACTGTCTTTTTCATGAGCGCTTTTTATATTCTCAACTCCCCAAGCTCCTAGGGACCAGCTGCTATGGGAACTGCTAACATTCCACCTCAAAGAGCCTGCAGTCCAAGTTGAAAATCTTGTTGTGAAGAAATTTCTGAGCCCAGGTGAGACTGTTACTTTGGTGAAGGAAAGAACCAGGCATTGGTAAGTTTTTCAGTTAAGCCCCTAGCTAAACTTCATGAACACTCATTGCAGAGTAACCTTTCCCTTGATGAGTAAGGTGTGGTAGCTTGAGAAAGAGAGGGTAATTTCTTACGGAGGTGCCTAACCTGCTGTGTATACGCAGCCATAACCTGAGCTGGTTTTCCCTTCACTGGCTGGGCTACTGACAGCAGTGGTGCCCTAGCACAGTGCTTGAAGTGCACTAACCACACAGGTCTTCAGGTGACCCCTGCAACCACTGTGGACTCCTGTGCTGCCACTGCTGTGTCCCACTTGCACGTGGCCTAGCCATCCTGAAGCCAGTCTGGATGTGCCTCATAAGCTACAGCTCCAGAAACAGAAACACAGAGGTATTTCTCAGAGAAGGGACCTCAGGGGGTCTCTGAGTACCACCCCCTGCTCAAAGCAGAGCTGCCTTCCAGAGTAGATGATGTTGCTCATGGACTCATGGCCTTGTCCAGCTGAGTGGCTCCAAGGGTAGAGATGCTCCAGTCTCTCCAAGCATCTGTTTGTGGGCTAAACCACCCTGAAGAATTCTTTTGCCTCCAATCATGTGTCATTTCCCTTGCTGCTGTTTGTGCCTATTGCCTCTGCCCTTCTGCTGTGCAGCTTTGAGCAAAGTCTGGCTCCACCTTCTCTTTAATTGCCTTTTAGTTACAGAGAGACTGCAGTTAGGTCTCTTTAGGATTCTGCAATTAGGCACGTTCAGCCTCTTCTTTCAGGTGCGTACTCCAGCCCCCTGCCCATCCTGGTGGCTTTCTGCTGGACCTGCTGCACTTGGCGGTGCCTCTCTTACACTGGACAGCTTGAAATTGGATGTAGTATTGCAGGAACGGTCTCGGGAGTGCTGCACAAAGGGGAAGGATCCCCTGCCTTGGCGTGCTGGCTATGCTGCAGCTCGTGTACCCCGGATGCTGCTGGTTTGCTTTATTGCAAGGGCGCATTGTTGGCTCTTGCTCAGCTTGCTGTGTACCAGGGCACCAAGGGCCTTGTCTTCAAAAACACTTTTACAGGCTGTAGGCATCCGCTTAGGGTTGCTGCCAGGGAATGTGTCCCTGAAAACTTGCTGACCACATTCCCTTGGATTTTGAGCCTCTTTAAGCTATCTCAGTTTGGCCTCCCAAAAATTAAATAACATCCTCCTTCCCATACTTTTGCTAGATACTCTTAATTCTCTGGCTTTGGGCTTTAGTATAAAGGAGACCGGTCCCCTAGGTCTCCTAAACATATGGATAACTTTTACTTCCTCAGGCAGTCCTGGAGGAAATGAACTACCCAAGTGAGTGAACTGATGTGGAATTTGAGTAAGAGCCCCGTGTAAACGCTAACAGTTATTGGCCTAAATGTATCCAATGCTTTTACAGCTGTAGAAAGAATGACACACAGCTCTGACAACCGGTCTTGAGGTGAGTCCTGCCAGGCTGTGCCTGGATCCAGGATGATTGCTGCATTTCCTGGTGGGGTGAGGAGAAAAACAGATAACGCGAAAGTGTGGGAGGTACAAGCAAATCCTGTTTTTTTGTAAGATTAACAGCAATTGAAGCCACAGTTAACAACAGGAAACTATGAACCAACGTAGGTCAACAGACAGTTCGTTGTGGATGGCTAATAAGTGTGTGTATATGTATCTCCACAGTATGGTATCTCTATGAAACTGTTATGCCCAGGTCAGATTGCTTCATTTTGGCCTTGAACTTGACTTCAACTTGGTTATGTTTACCTAAGGCGTGACGAAAGCTGCTCTATAAAGGAGAACGGGGATGCTGACAGCCTGCCTGTCACTCTGTTGGTGCTGGCTGGAGAATTACACTGGAGGCATTGCAGGTAAAACATCACTTTACTGTTTTACTCAGTACAAGATGAAGTAGGTGAAATACAAGTAATAGTGCTGGAAAAGCACCACAGGCAGGTTGAGAGTGATTTGTCTTGGGGAGACAGAATAAATTAGAATCTCCCTCCTTAATGTTACCTGGAGGGAAAGAAAAGATGAAGTTGCCATCCTAGAAAGAGCCTCATAGTAAAATGGTAAGTTGTCAGAAGTAATTGGATCAAGTGGGAGTGGAGATCCTAAAATGAGGAGGACTCTATAGTTACTGCATGCTGCTGTTAAATGAGGTAGAAAAAAGGTATCTGGAACTGTCCTATGCTATGTATGCAAAACGAGGAGAAAATTGACTTAATAAATAGCCAGAGGGAGTACTTAGACTGTATGGAGCAGCAGGTCATGCAAGATGCCACTGGGAAAGTAATCTCCTGGAGGGCTACCAAAGTGCTTGGCTTTGGGTTTGATTTTCTGAGGTACTCAAGGCTTTTGCACATTTTATGTACAAGGAGCAGTTGTCCATCTGAGATTTGGGCTGACCCAATGGAGGCCCCTGCTCTGCCTCTCTAGTTTTCTGTCACTGTGAGCAAACTGCTGAAAAACAGCTCTTTTTTTATTTCTCTGAGTGCCAGGAGAGTTAATAAGCTCATGTTTTTCTTTATTATAAGACAATTCTGGAACTGACTCCCTGAAGTTTTTACAGTGCTCCAAATACATGAATGACAGGGTCTTAGAGGGAATGACTGCATGCATTACTGTAGCATATGTTGAATATTATGGGTGAGATGACATTTGCATTGATATTTTGGAGTGTTTGAGAGGGAACATGGAAAGACGGGCTGACGGCTTTTTGGCTTTTCTGGTCTTCTTTATAGTGTTTGAGAAAATTCAGCTGCTCTTCTTAAAGTAAGAAACCCAGCTGAGGCAATATGTAATGGAAAATTTTGAGAAAATCGGTGGAGAGGAGAAGGTGGCTAGTTCAGCTATGAAGCAGACACATGTTTCTAATTGCCTCTTTCCACTTTCTACTCCGTGAAAAATATCAGAAGCCACTGAAGGAAATTATGTCTGTACTCTGACATAAATCGTTATGCAAAGTGTAATTAAACTGTCAGTAACATTTGCCACCATTGAGTACCTGATTATAATAGTTGCTTGACATCTTTCGTGAATGAGTGCTGGAGGGAGATGAGATACACCCTTTGCTGATGGCTTTTAAGCTGTTTAATGCAGAACGTGGTGGGTGCTTGGATTCCCAGGTTAGTTTCTGTGGCAGTCACCAAACTTTTTTGCTCTGATATCCTCAGAGACTCCCTTTTCCTTCCATCCCTTCCAACTGTCACACCTGGTCTCTCTCCTCTCTGCAGCTTTTCCACTGCTCAACTGTCACACCTGGTCTCTTTTTCTCCTCTCTGCAGCTTTTCCACTGCTCCCCTTCCCTCCCTCACCCTTTGCCATTTGACCCTTCCTCTGAGGCAGACAGCAAAGAGAAGGACTTCTCTCTGCTGAGAAGGAAGAGAGACCAAAAAAGAGCAGTAGATGCAAAGTTGGGTGTGATTCCTTTCCCATTTCAGATAAAGAAATATGTTGGAGCAGATCCCAGGGCTAAGTAAATGTATGTTTAACCCCTACTGAATAATAATTTCCTCCATTAGTTGAGAGTCAGTGTCTTGTTTTCCCTGGTGTTTCACATATTGTTTGAGACCCTTCCCTCTCTCCTCACACCTTGTGGCAGGCAGCAGACCAAGGGCAGTGGCTCTGAGACCCAATGCATTATAACCTTGCCCCTTTAAAGTCTTTCTGCCTCAGAGTTCAGGAATGGCAAGAAGATCCCCAGTTACGCAGGCAGTGTTCTGCTTTAAAAGCTGTTGTGGTCTTTGCTATTGCTGATGCACTCATGAGAACCAACCTGTGGCCAGGGCTCAGAATGCTGCCCGGGAAGAGGTGACTGGCAGAGCATGCTGGTAGAACAGGACAGTGCAAGCCAGGTGCCTGTGACCCCATGGCTGCCTGCACAGCGGCATGGATGGGTGTAGAGCTCATGTATCTGTGCATGTGTGCCTCCAGACACAATGCTGATGAAGCTATTCCTGCAAGGGGAAAGTCGTTAAGTGTATTATTTTTTTCAGTCTGGTTGTTAATTTATTCCGAATATGTTAAACAACGTAATTAAACACACACACGCACATGCTAAAAACTCTTGTTCTCTGTCAGAAGAGAGGGAACGCGTGTCAGACCCAGCCTTCAAGCTCTGTTAGTTTTAATTTGAGTTTTGGAATTAGTAATCAGTTTTGCTGGAACACTGTTGCAAGAAATAGATCTTAGCATGCATGGGGCCTGGGCACAGTTTCAAATGAGTATTTGTTAAGAAGAAGCCATTCCCTTGTCGTGTTATGGTACATTACATGAGTTTTATTTCCATTGTATTAAAAAATGGAAGCCCAAGGGAAATGTTCTCTCTTCTTGTTGGCTGAGGGTGATTTCTGAACTCCATCTTTTTTGGTGGGGCTTTTAATTAAAACAAGAAGATATGAAACTCCTTATTTTTCTAGGCTGTTATTGTACTACCAGGAGGCCAAGTGACTTGAAGCACCAAGAAAGGTGATGACACCAAGTCAAAAGTGTGTATGTGTGAGGGGGCTGTATCACATCTTCAGTGTGGCTGGTCTGTTTTTTTCACCAGTGTGAACAATTCACAATAAAATTCTGAGACTTTGCCCTTACTGGAGCCATCTGCTCTCTTTGTACTGTGTACTGTTAACATATCAGGTCTACAGATAAATTTATTTGCTAGAAGAGTCCTTTCATCTACTTAAAAAACCCCCAAAAGTCACTGGCACCTGGTGGCTTGAAACTGAAACTTAATGACTTCAGGCTAAAAATTAGCACCATGGAGTTAATTAATTATACGTGTGGCTTGCCCAGGGCATGTGGTGAATTTTCCAGTGCTAATTTATGAGAAGGTACATATTGAATGGAAGCCAGGACATAGAGGCCAGGATCGCTGGATCAAGTGCAGTGTCATCTGTCATGCAAGAATCCAGAGGAGGTGATCACAGTGATCCTTCTTGATCATAAAAGTCTGCTAATGCAGGGCTTCTCCAGCGGCTTCTCTTCTCCTACAGACAGGAAAAAGTGGAATTACAGCTCAGGACAGTTAAAGATTTGTTTTTGTGAGGGCAAGTGCAAACAAAGGTGAAAGCTGGCATGGATCTCAGGTTATATTTTCACCCAGCAACGTGTACTTTCACATAAGAAAAGGTGCTGGAGGAACCAGGAGTCAAGGCAGGGCTAAACAGCCTTCCTGCTACTTCTCTGAACTCCACAACAGAGCTTTTTAGCTAAAGAAAGATCCCGGGAGATGGTGCACATGCGTGTCTCTCTACACCCACGCTGCTCCGTGAATTGCACCTGAAAGTTGCTACTCTGGTCAGACAGAACAAACTGCTCTTTTAAAGCTGTGGTGCTATTGCCTGTCCAGACAGGCAAGTTTTCCACCTTCCTGTGCCCTTCTCCTGCTTGTGCCCCAAAAGCCCTCACACCCCACATTCCAGCATCTCCATGGACAATGCACTGTTGCTGTTTGGAGCAAAAGTAGATCTGATGGCAAGAGTCTTGCTGTGCTCTTTGACAACTATAAAGGGGACAGAGTCCATGACAGGAGATTTTATCTCTTGCATCCTTCTCTAGCTGTGCCAGCAGATGCATTGACAGGTCTGTCCATTCTAGGGTTTCACTGCATGTGTGAGATCTTCACTTTTCCTAAGTGAGCTGCCCCTTTCCTTTAGACATGTTAACAAAGGGAGCTTCAAACTTGTTCCAGATGGGAATAGCTACAGTTGCCACACAATGACGGCCCAGTTTAAATACGAATCTACAATTCAGATCTGTTTAAAGGCTGGCATCCAAATGAACTACTGAGTCCAAAAACCCTAGACCTTTGTGCACACTCATGTCAGCAAGTAGTGCAGGTGGGATCCAGGTCTGGATATTGCAGCTTGGTCCCATCTCAGCACTGTAGCTTTAGGGAGTTTGGTGGACCATCTGTGTGAGATGGTAGGAAGCCACCCCCTAATCTGTCTGGGGTCTTTGGAGCAGATCCCAAGGAAAGGCTAGACTCTGCCTTCCTCAGGTCTCATATGGAGTGACCGTCAAGCACTCACTTGTGGCAATAAAATAACTAATTCAAAAGATGCTCTGGGCACAGGTGTGATCCATGGCCAGGAGCATCCTGGGTACCTCTGAGCAGCCTCCCTGATCACACTCCCTCCCTCTCCCTCGTGTCTGCAGCTCCTGCTCCATCTCCTATGCTCGCTTATGTTGCAGATGTACCTCAGTGCTAACACAGAAGCCCGCTAACAGCTTTGTTCTCTGTCCTCAGGGAAGACCCAAAATTGAATTTGTAGCAGTGACAGCACTGGTTTAAGATAAACCAGTTGGGATTTGATGACTACTCAGCTAATAAGGATTTTGTCACTGTGACTGCCCTCAGCTTTGCAAGCTGCTGCTCCACAATCCTCTTGGAGTGGGATGGGGAGGTGTTTGTTTTCCCACACACTCCTAAGGCACCATTTCAGATCAGGAAACTAATGGCAGTCTATGTTTCTCCTTCACAGGAAAGGGGCACAATGCTCGCCCCAGGCTCTGCCCTGACATTGGAGCGGGGCTGGGAAAAAACAGGGGCAACAGGAAGCCTCCAGAACCTGAAGAAATTTAATAATCAGGACTTCAACCGCCTGCGAGCCTTTTGTCTGAACCAAGGACTGCTTTTTGAGGATGCCACCTTCCCTACTCACGTCAGCTCCATCGGTCCCAACCTACTTCTAGAGGATAAGCTGCGGCAAATACAATGGAAAAGGCCAATTGTGAGTTATGCTGAGCTGTTTCATAGCCCTGCTGCTGAATGGGAGCACCGGTGGCCAGGGGCTAAAGGCCATCTTGAGGAAGGAGATCTCTGCTAAGCAGGGAAGCAGACCCCAAGAGGAACACTGGGAGTGCAATGCTGCAAGGAGGGGTCCTTGCTGTGGGGTGTGTGGAGGGAAGATAACCTCCATGACATTACTGATCTCATTGGGTACATTTTTGTGGGAAGTTTGTTTCCACGTGTGAACCTGACTAGAATAAGTGTTCCTACTTTGATCAGCTTCTAGAGGACTTTGTGCAAACCTGAACAGCTGCCAAATTCTATTAAAGATCTCTGATTTCTGTAATCCAAGCCACTGACTCAGCAATACCTATTTTACAGTAACTGGGACAAGGCATGAGATGAAGTACATTTGACTGCCGATTCCCAGTTGCAGTTTAATAGGCAGTTGTCATCATGTGGCATATGGATGTTTAAATCAGGAGGTGGAATCACATACTCAGCTTTTCTATCTTAGGACCTAATTCAGGGAGTCTTTCCACGGTCAGACTGTGCTGTATAGCATTGCTGAGCACCATTTGCTGCTGGTGCAGCTACTGGATTCGCCACACGCTGCCCGTTTGCTGGGTTTTGCTGAGTGCACTGCTAGTGCCTGTGCTCTCTGGCCCTGAGCTGGAGCAAACCAGCTCATCTCCCTGAAGGCAACCCCTCGGGGTGTAGAGATGTAGAGACAGGACAAGACAGCTGGAAAAGATTTATTTGGACACTAGATACAAGCAAGGCAATGAGGGTATGCTTGGCAGGGCAGTTGCCTTGCCACAGCAGCAGCAGAGGCAAGCGTGGACACTGAACGCCATGGGTCCCTGAAGAGAAGCAGGCTAGCCCAGGGAGCCTGCATAGCTGCTGAATGTGGATGCCTAAATGGAAAGATGGGAAGACCCAGCCCTAGTGTAAAAGGAATGTGATGTGGTCAGGCATCAGATGGAGCAGAAGCTGCAGCCTGGACACCAGTAGGGCTGTGACTGCAGCGTTGTGGTGATAAGGATGGGGCTGAGGCTTCAATTTCTCACTACCCACTGCTGCAACAGGTCCTGAAAGCGTCTGAGAAATTGTCTGCGGAGAGGTATGGGCACTTCCAATCTGTGTCGGTGCTTTATCACATGGCTTGGTAGGTGTGGAGGTGCTGATGTCTGGGTGTCCTTTGTGGAGCTGCTAGGAAGGGATCATTCTCTGCAGAAGCAGCTCCTACTGCTAGCTAAACATCTGGGCTTCTTCTCAGGTGGCCTTTCTTCAAATCTGGGTCAAGTGAGAATGCAGCTGGTGCTGTGGTTTTTTACACCAGCACTCTGTTTACAGGTTTGTAGCAGCTGGGGATAATCTCTTGAAACAGAAGTTGTAATAGAAGAGTAACTAAAAAATGCAAAGGAGAGGAGTTAGTTGCCATCTTTTCCAGACTGAGAGAGACAAAGATATGGTAACTAAGCATTAGGCTCTCAAAAGACAAACATAGATATTTAAAAGGACTCTCAGGGGCATTTTAAAGATGAATAAACTGGAATAAAATGTTTTGAGGCAGTTCTGTTAAGTACTAACCAACCTGATATTTTTGCCGTTTGGGAGTAGCAGGGAAGCATAGGATTTCAACAACATACAAACTGACTTAGAAACACAAATACCACTAATTTTGAGGCACTGCATTGTGGGATGAACATCTATCCTACTCAAATATCCTGAGAGTTATTTTATGTGCAAAGGGACCGATGCACTTGCCAAAACACAACCTGCTTCTGCTAATGATTGAAGTTTGTCAGGTGAAGCAGGTGTTGCTGAATCCATGAAGATTAAGTTGATGAATGAAAGTTTTCTGTGGAATCAGTTTCAGAAATTTTCAGAGGTCCTCTCCTTCCCAGCACTTACCTTTTACTACTCAGTTTCCAGCATCATCCCACCAAATTGACTGAAACCAATCACTTCGAACAATTTTTCAGATTTTTTTCAGGAAGGAGCAGGATGAAAAGTCATTGGCTTTGCCAAAGCTCTCCTCTGTAAAATTAAACCGTATGCTCATAGTCCAGGGTTCACAATGTGAACATTGAAAAGCTGCTTCTTCTATTACAGAGGTTAAGGCAGCATCACCAGCTCTTCTTCTACAATGTACTCAAGGGGCAAAAGTCGAGACTGCCAACTCAACGGGCTCGTCTGGAACAGAATCCCAGGATGTCAGCGCTGAAGAAGGCTTCATTTCACTTAATTTTTTTTTTTTTTTGTCTGTTTGACCAAAATTTCCTCCTGTAGACATTTACCTGGCCAGCCAGGCTTCGTCCTGCTGGACAAGATGCAAGATGAAGGGCAGTGGTGCCAGCTGCCTGGGCAGCCCAACCAGAAGTTCCCAAATGTCACCACAACACCCATGCTGTGTCATGATGACATCAAAGCATGGCCCTTGTTTCCTGGCAGAATGAACCAGGGGCAGAAAAAACTGCTAGATAGCAGAGGTTGCTTTCATTTATAGAGCTACAGGTTTTTCTGAGCCAAGGGTCAGGAAGTAAATAAAACTGTATTTGCATTTCAAATGCCCTGAAAGGCATCCGGCCACCTCTGGGAGTTGGAGGAAGAGGGAAGGCTGCAGTGTTAGGAGTCAAAGAAAGTGCTCCATCCCTGAAGTTTTTCAATTGGGCACCTTTCACCCGTGCAGCAATGTTCATGAACTCATTGTTCTTAGGTTGTTGCAATGCTAACTGTAAGGATACATGATCCCAGGTGTTTAAGCTACCTAAGCTATTCAGCAAATGATACCTATTATTTCCCCAAGGGAGACTGTTTCTTACCTGAATACATCTCCCAGAGAGTGAGCGTAGTTGCATGCTGCTGACAGAGCATAGCCAATTAAATCCATATTTTTATCAGCCTTCACCATTAGCTCCCTTTCACATTAAAATTTTGGCTGGAAATGTACCTGTGACAAAAATGGCAACTTGGTACAAATAATCTCAGTCTCCGTTTCTGAGTCATATATAGTATCTGGTTATTTAAGTAGTTCAGGTTGGGCAGATTCAAGAGAACAGATTCCTGATTCCCATGAGGTCTAATAAGCACAAAACTGTGGATAGAACCTCCAGCCTGGGAAGTCCTTCAGCCCCTAAGTGATGGAGAGTGGGAGGAGCATGAGTTTCTGCTTGCTTGGTTATCCTGCTCCCTCTGCAAGCTGTCGGAGAGAAGTCACTGCAACAGGCAGCCCTTCAGTGTGACCCAGCGCTGCTCATCCTCTTTTCTGCCCTACCCTCGCTCGTTAGTCCAACTGCCTTGTTTCTGTGTTAGCTATTCTGAGGAAGTTCCCTGTGGTTATGGGATGTATGACAGTGCTGTGTCTGACCCCTCCTCGGCACACTGCTAGGCAGTGCCCTCAGCCCAGCGAACTGGAATACCGCGTTTGCTTCTTCATCCAGAGCAACGCTATCACTGGCACAGCAGTGATGCTGATTTAAGATTTGTCCAGCTGAGAGCGGAGTTTAGCTTTCAATCAGTACCAGCCTTTTTGTTTTTCTTAACTGGCACGTGTTGAACAGGGAGCACAGTGGCTCCCAATGGCAGGATATGTCAGGAAGGTGAAGCTGGAGCAGGAGGGAGGAACACAAGTGCAGCCAAAGGGAAAGATGCGGTGCTATGGCAGGAACAGAAGCAGGGCTGGGATTTAAGTGTAGGGTTAAGGTGAACTGACTGTGAGGAAGCTCTCCAAAGAGCCGTCTCCCTCTTAACCCATAGTGGCCTTGTGCATTCAGGATGATGCTGGGTCTGCAGGGAAATCGGTGTAAAGGTGGCCATGGCCAGACTGCTGTAGATGTAGAGCACCTGCAGTCAGACTGGCTTACCCTGCCCATGAAATCCCACCTTGGGCTTCCAATTTTAAACAAAAATGTCTGAGTTTTTTACATATGTCTGCAGGTGCTCTACACCTACATTACTCACCCCCAGCTTCTTTTGGTGACTTGGTCTTTCATAAAAATGCTGAGCAATTATAAAAAGGAATTTAGAGACAAATGCATGTACTGGGCATTCTCCTTCCACCTCTCTTAATTTTCCATCTTACCCTTCGGATAAGCAGTACTTCTGTGGTGAGCTCATTCTCTAGAGGCTGAACTGGTTTGAACTTGAACTTCTCTTTTATTTTGAATACATAACGAAGTCTTCAGTGGGCCAGGAAAAGCAAGCGATGATAGCTTTGTCCTGGGGGGATGAATTCAGGCAGAACGCTTGACTTGCAGCCCATATGGTTGTCTTCACTGCTGGACTTGTAGATTCTCTGAGGAGACACCATGTGCCTCCTTAAGCTCCCGCTTCTTTCTCCCTCCAGCTAAAAGGGAAAAGTCTTGAAGAAAATGCCACAAAGCCTCATCGTAATTTCTCAGTGAAACAAGGCGCTGCTTCTGGATAGACTTACAGTTAAAACTGTAGTTTCTCTATTTGTTATGCAATTTAAACACAATATTAAGCAAATAGTGAGGCTTGCACAGTTTGCATAGCAGTAACTCTGCATAGCTGTGTTTTGCAGTAATAAATGCTAGTTTCTGGTGTTTTATGACTGCTGTATTCTTGCCTTTGAAGGAAGAGTAGCTAATTGGAGATTTCCTTTCCTCCCTTTCCTTCTGGATTTCCAAAGCACTGCACCCATCACAGTTATGTCCTCTCTAAGCTCTTTCAGGAAACTAACTGTGCTTAGTTCAGGCTCCACACAGCATCCTTCAAGGGAACAGCCATTCCGTTGCTGACTTCAGGATCACATTCTTCCAGAGCCCTTCTGAGTATCCCGCCTTTGCTTCAGCTTCTGTTTGCCCCCTGCGCTTTCTTGGCTTACACCCAACGCCAGGCAAAGAGCCTGTGCTCCGTGCACTGCATCCTTCTGAAGCTTGCCATTGCTGCCTCTTTTCCTCAAGCCCAGAGAGAGGTGGCTGCGCTCGGAAGCACAAACCTCGTCTTAAAACCTGCCATGCCATTTCTGACTGCAGTACATGCAGCAAGGAGGAGTTGTTGCCGTTTCGACCAGTGCCACTGGCGTCAGCTCAGTGGGAACTCACCTTGCCGAGAGGTTTCTGCAGAGGGATAGCTGCTGAACAGCCCCTTTTCCATGTCTAGTCACACACTCTGTGTGGTTTTCCAGTTATTGCCCCCTAAGTCTGTGGGGAGTACACCCCACTGGAAGCAGACCTTTGTGTATTGAGGGTGGGGATTACAGTGAGAGTGTTTGAGTTCTGCTTTTGTTCTCTGTGATAGCCGCAAAATGGTCTGCAGGCACAGTCAAGGCATGTTGGCTGGGGCTGATTTCAGATGATGTCTTTTCTGGTTTTAGACAAAATCCCTGGCTTCTCTCAGCAAGAAAGCTGCTTAATGACTCAACCCATACCCGTTTGCTTACTGGGGAGTGTCTTGGTGGTCAATAGGGTATCTGCTGAGGCATCTAATGGGCTAATTTTCAGCCATTCTCAGTAACAGGCTAGCAGGATCCACAGCACACTCTAAGAGTTTTATCATCCCAACACACAGCAGAGCATCAGCCCTTTCCTCAGGAATCCCATGAGACACAGCTGCCTTCCCATTCGTTTCAGACTCATGTTTCTTTACAGTCATTACCCCATGGCAGCTGTGCACTGCAGCACATCCATCAGAGCCCAGCCACCCTGCGTGGGGCAACTACAACTTCAACAGCCTCAGAAGTGATGGGGGAACAAAAATACCCATTCCTTTATGCTCTGCGTTTTCTCGGATTGCTCTTGGCAAGTCAGACACATGCAAGGGCACGGGCCAAGTTCAGAGCCTTGTCAGGCAAGTTTCTCTTTCCTGCTTGTAGGAGGTTTTGAATTCACCCAGATGAAGGAGGCAGACTGCTGGCAGAGAAATAGAGGCAGGGAGAAGATAAAGCTGGGACATATGTAGAGGGGAAAGGAGAAGGGCTGAGAGCTGTTGCTTCCCTGTACAGAGACCAACTTCTGTTGCTGCTGACCATCACTTCTTAGGACTTCGTCAGTGCTATGGGTAAATCTATCTCAAATCCCTGAAGTCCTGGGCTGGGTGTGGGTGGCTGTGTGAAAGCGTCTGCCAAGGAAGATGTGTGCCTGCTGTTAGCAATGCTGTGGGAGCGTGATCTGTCCACCAGCCTGGAGCAGCAATGTTGCATTGCATCTTGTCCCAACAGGGCCACTTCTTAGAGGGTTTTGATCATGGCAAAACCGTTTCAGAAAACTGACAGAATTTGCTAACGTTGAGCTCACGCAACTGTGTGAGTCACATTGTGCACTGGACTCATTTTTGTGTGGCATGTCAAATCAATTGGGGAGAAGAAACGCCAGGGCCTGATTAAGGAAGAGCTGCTGTATTATTTTTCTTACTCAGATGTTTTTTCTCCCTTTTATCTCTTCATTTCTTTAGGTGTGCAGTGACTTTCCTACTTAAGGCTGATTGCTCTTTCAAAACCAGAGCCTTACCCAGTTGGGGTGTGCCAAGGGTCACTCACTCTGGCCATTCCTACCTGAGCACTCAGACATCCCAGACCAATAGCAGATGTAGGTGGGTGAATGGTTCACATTTCTGTGTGCAAGGCCGAGCTCTGTGATGCGTTTCTCCTTCACTGCCCAAGCAAGACTCCAAGGAATACAAGGAAAATTCTCCCTGAATTAAAAATAAGTCAGCCAGGCCTGTGGGATTTTGCAGCCAGAGATTAAGCCCTCTGTCTATAGCTTCCTCACCAGAAGTGATGAAAACCAGCCCAGGCTGATGTGAATTAGTCCTACAGGGAAACACAAAAAGCTTAGAGGCTAAAACATTCCCAGTCCCAGTGCTGAGCTGAAGTACAGACCCTGCTCCACTTTGCTAGGAAACCTGTGTGTCTCTGCCCTCCTGTACCCCAGGAAACTGCATGATTTTGCAGGCAGTCTCAGAGCTCTCTCTGAGAGGTGTTGGTAGCATTAGAGAAGTCTGGTGAGCATCCAGTCACAAGTCCCCATCCCTAGGAATAGCTAGGCAGACTGAAGAAGAGGTGCTCGAGTATCTCCTCTGGTTTTGTTAGTGGCAGGAAACAAAACATGAGGGCTCAAGAGAAATAGTTTTCAGCTGTGAAAAAGGTAGGCAAGCAAAGGTCTTCAGGGGGTGGGAACACACAGCTGGCAAAGGCTGGGCACCCACACTGCTCTTTGCATTTTTTTTTTTCCCTTCCAGGAACTTCAGAAAAATCCTTATTTGATCATGGATGGAGTTAGCAGATTTGATATCATTCAAGGAGAACTAGGTAAGGTCATATGCCTGTTTTGGAAAAGATTGGCTCAAAGCAATACCCTGTGATTGCTTTGTTATCTTCTGGGTGCTTGGTGGGAAAGCATAAACCGTGGTGGCTGTAGTAAATTATTAGTGCAGGTCAGTGCAGACTCAAGCAAGTTCACACACAAATTATTGCAGGTACTTAACAGGATTCCCAAATGCAGCAGGTCTAATGCCTGTTACTTATATACGGCACCTGCCCTCTATGCATAAGGACAAGCATAGAAAGGGGGGTCCTACTGAGACCAGGTGGATGCTACAAGGGTCAAATTGGTCTAGACTAAGTAGGAACAGCTACAACATGTGCAAGAATGAATTTTATTTTCATCCTGTCTCCATCGGGTGACTCAGTGTTTTCTGTGGATATTTCTGTCCATCTCCTCTGATACTTACCCAGACGTGTGTCTGCACCCTGTATCAGTTCCAATTTTTTCTCTTGACCCATAAACATATTTGTGTTTGTGAGCAGCTCTTCTCCCATATAGAAATAAATGTCTTCCCATTTCCCACCTCACTGAGAGGTCTGAAGATTTCCTGAACAATGCTCTAGACTGCAAGTCTCAACATGGCCACAAAAGATAGGAGGAGTGTAAAAGTAGAAGCAGATGGCTGGGTGACATCAGAGTTGCCAAGGGGCATTGCTGGTGAATACTGGGTAGTGTTTTCATCATTTTGGGAGAGAAAAGGGAGACAGAAGAACGTTATGTTCTTTTAACAAGGTGGTTCTTAGATGCTGAAGTCAACTCTATCAAAGTGTTAATTATAGTCCACAGTAGTGAGTAAATGACTGAATGCATTGGATTCTTCTCTCCCTTGAGGTGACTGCTGGCTGCTGGCTGCTCTGGGTTCCCTGACACTGCAGAAGCAATTTTTGGCAAAAGTTTTACCACAGGACCAAGGATTTCAGGATGATTATGCTGGGATTTTTCATTTCCGGGTAGGTATTCTCTGCTCTATTGGTACTGCTTGGGCTTGACTCGTTGGATTATAATCCTGCTTTGATCTGAACAGTTATGGCTGTCAGCACACCTGTGTTCTTTATCTATTTGGGCTCATTTATTGTTTCCCTATATACTTCACTTTGCCCTTTTAGCTTGTGGAAATGGCTTGAAATTACAAACCCTTGGAGATAGATCAGAGGATCAGGCTTTTGGTGTTTTGAAGAGAGATTTGTTTTGGAGAGAAGAGCAAGTCTTTTTAGTAAATCTTACTTTCTACTGACTATTGAAATTGTCTGAATTCCCCAGGAGAGTGGCTGGTATAGTAGGTACTACTGGCAGGCCCTGCTTACTTGTATCTGAGTTGACCAAATATCTTGTGGGATTAGAAACACCTGTGGTACCATTAAGCTCCAAAAGCTAAACTGGATGTAAAGAGAATCAGTATATACTTGGCCTTTGATCATCCCCCTTTTTTCACAAATTTGTTCTGATATACACAGTTCAGTACCAAGAGAAGAGCTCTAGCAGTGAGACTTCATTGACCTCCCAGAGCTCTTGTGGAGCAGCACCAGGAGGATTATCTCGCAGGCAGCCTATATTTTCCACTGTTCCTTTGCTCCTCAGAATACCAGATGTATTGGTATTGGCCCTGTCCTGGCCCATTTCCAGCAAGCAGAGGGGCAATGTATGAGATAAACTAGCTGAAGGGACACCAGTCTGCTTAAAACACATGAAAAGAATGCAAGCTAGATTGTCTTTCATGAGAGCTTTGAAAAGATTAGTTAGGAGCAATCCTTAAATCTTAAGCAGTATAAATACCTTACAGTATTTGAAAATGTTTTCCCTGTCATCTCATCTGCAAATCAATGCAACTCTTTCTGGCTTTCCTTGAGCAATAAACCCCTGCGAAAGCTACTCTGAATGGAAATGCTTCTCGGCAATGCCTTTCAATTATTCCATCAAAGATATTTTACTGCCATCCACAGGCTAAGCCACCAGTCCTCAGTTCAGTGAAGAATCGCAAACAAGGCATATCATATGCTAATATCAAAATTTTAGCTTATAACTTTTTTTTCACCTTTTTGGATCTGGAGCACGTTACCTCCCAGGAATACAAAGGGCTGATCCAGTCTTCCTACACAACACTGCCTGTTCTGCTGCAAGAGTTAAGGGTGTTAAGCACTCCATCAGCTGTAGTTAAGATGGGTGACATCTTTATCTAGGGAATAATTACAATGACGTTATTTCACCAGGAATTAATTTAGTCCCTCGTTTGTATAGGAATCATTTTCTCTGCCACAGAAACTCTGATGCTTGTGAGTCAGGGTTTGCCATGCATTGTGACAGTGAGCAGCAGCAGCTCAGCCTGGGAAAAACCCAGAAATATTCTGCAGGGACTAGAGGGGATTAGGGCACAACTCAATATGAGTCAACCCAAAACCGGGGGATCTGCCCTGAGCGTTAATGACCCTGCTCTCAGAAAGAAACTGATGAAATCTTTAAAGGCTGTAAGTAGTCAAGTCCTCAGTTTCAGGACACATCCAAAAGGTGCTTTTTAACACCATGCAAAAGAGAGTGGTTGAAAGGTATGGGATTTTCACCTTCCTTACTCCCAGAACTGGATTTCTCTAAGAATCCTGTCAAGGGAGGGGAAAAAAGGAGGCAAAATAATCACCCAGTATTCCGCCTGTGACCAGCAGCACCATAGGTGTGTTGTCATCTTGCAAATGTCCTTTTCTTTTTATTTCTTTTTTAAACCCAGGAAAATAAATTCCTGATTTAAAAGGCTTACCACAAATGTGGAAGTGAAAAACTTCCCTCCATGCAGCCTGCCTAAATAGGGATTCTTTATTTAATTTACTGTCACGTTCCCAGCTGCAGTACTTTAAATCCTGAGGGTATAAAGAAATTTCATGAGGCCAGACCTTCAAGCCAAAACGTGAAGGCATTGGCCCTCCATGAAGGCATATGGGGGAGAACGGCTTCTCCTGTACCACTGTTGCACTCCCAGAGCATCCCAGGTCTTTCCATGAGGTTTCTCATTCCCATTGTGGCTTTTCCTGTCCCTGTGAGCTCAGATAAGACCACGATCTGAAAGTCTGCAGCAGTCAGGACAAAGCAGCTCTCTTTAATGAATTTAATGAATTAAAATATAGAGCTGCATTCAGAAAGCCACCAAGCTTGAGCTCCCTACCAAGGATGGCCAAGGAACTTGGATTTGGAAAAATGCCACTCAGTGGGTTTGGACTGCATTAATCTCCACAGCCAGTTCCATATTGTTCTCCTTGTTTACCTGTTGTGTTTGCACATGGAGCACACCGTGGGGAGGTGTGGCTGGATGTCACGCCTTTTCTTCATATAGACCTGCTGTCAGGTGTTGGCTGGTGGCAGGAGGGCAGGTCAAGTGACTGAAAGGACAGATCCATTTGGGCCGTCCTTTTGCCTGTCTCTCTTTTGGGCAGAGGACAATCCATGGCAGGCTTTTTCCCCAACCCCATCCTGCCAAAATCAAGCAGAAGGCTCAAACCACTTCTGGAGCTCATGTCGGAGAGTCCAACCCTGCCACCTCCTACCACCACTAATGTAGGAAGTGAGAGGCTGGGGTGAGGCAGAACGTAAGTAGGATCAAACCTGCTTTCGGCTTAGCAGACTGTAAGCTGCTTTGCGGCTGGGCAGATCTGGTCTTGTGCTTTTCTGACACAACAGCTCATTTTGGGGTTTTTCATTGACCAAAGCTGTTGAAATAAAATCACGCTAGACTAAATCTATTGCTGGCATACTTCCACTGGAGTCCTTAGCATTACTGCAAATAAGAGCTTGGCCTCTTATGATTGCGTATCATGCTAAGCTACATTAATCTGCTAATGACTCTGGAAATGGCTCCTTTAGTTCATCCCCACAGAATGAAAGGTTTCATCAGCTGGATCAGCTGGAGAAACACCTGCTCTGTCCACATGCTGGAGAGACTGCTTACATCCTCCTCATCTATCAAGGAGATGGATAACACCTCAAAACAGTCTTTAGTCATTACACTGTCCCTGTTCACGACAGCACATCAGAGTCTTAATTGAAACACAGAGGAAAGAACATTTAGAGACTGGATCTTGACAGAGGCTCTCTGGCCAAGAGCTGTGCTGCAGGGAAAAATCCAAGTGCAGCTGAGGAGTGAGGCTCACAGAACCACCTGCGTGATTGTTCTTTATCATCTCTAATGCTTGCTGTCGCCCAATAATATCCATGTATTTCCCATGCTGAATCTTTCCTCCCACTGATTGTGGGACTATTTATATTCCCAAATGACTTCCTTTGCCACTGGGAAATCCAGCCACTTGGTAGCTTGTTTAACAATGTGGACCATTAGCCTGAAGCCGTTCAGTAGAGAAGTTGCACATATCCATGCTTTAGATTAATTCCTGTGCTATTTCAGGAGGAGGCTGCTTTGCATAAATATTAGCTCTTAAAAGAGGCTCATTCTTTTCGCGCTCTCTCTCTTTTTTTTTTTTCTTTTTCTTTCCAGTTCTGGCAATATGGAGACTGGGTGGATGTAGTGATAGATGACCGTCTGCCATTCCTGAATGGAAGATACCTGTCTGTACATCCTCGAGCGTCAAATGAATTCTGGCCATGCTTGCTGGAAAAAGCATATGCCAAGTAAATACATTTGGTTTCTTCTCCCACCCAGTGCTGAATACTTTCTACAACTGGTTTCACCCTCTGCTTTATGCAAAGCACACAGGGAGGAGGTTCAGGCTAACGGCTGTGTATGTTGTTCCTGTGTAAGGACCTGTGGCTGAATGCAAACACAGGGCCAGCATCATCTGGAGGTGTTGGTCTCAGGCTGAAAACCTAGATGTACCCAGTCCAACTCCAGGATGTTAGTGCCTGAGAAGTAAAATGAACAGGGTGATGGAATGTGACACAAGAAGGGCTGGGCATCTCCTCCTGACTTTAAACAAACTTCTTTGCCTCTGTTTTCCTTTCTGTATCTTCCTCTATTTAATACTACAGACTCTGAGGAGAGACTACGTCTGTTTACAGTCACTTAGAGATCATATAGACATTTGGATCAGGCAATGAGAGGAAGCATGACTGAAGAATATGCCCAGTCACAATACATGCACTCCTGTGAGTCCCTGGTCAGCTCTCGCTTCACACAGAGAGCTCTGACTCTTGGCTGAGGTCCTCAGACTACTGCAGACTTAATAATGATTAATAAAGAGAGAATATTTTTTTAAAAAATCCTCTGAGGAGTGAAGGGATCAGAATGCGGTCCCTTAGCACCTATAACATTGCCCATTATTAAATGCAGCGAAGAGAAATTCCTGTGCTAGGGATAGCATGAAGGGCTGGAACTTGGTACACATGCCCTACGTCAAACTGGTGTATGCAGCAGAGGGAAGCTGAAGAGAACTAATTACTCTGGCAGATTTGGTCAGGAATAAGCAAATGTTAAAGCAGCATATGAGTGACTCAGGAATAGGATGCATTTTGCCCTGAGATATCTCAGAAAAGTTGACTCAGGATTCAGTATCAATTTGCTGCATAAGATTTTAATTACAAAGCAAACCAAACCTCTATTAAATTAAAGTTGCAAGCGATGCTGTTTATGAGATTCCCATTTGAGAAGTTTTTCCCCAGTGCCCATGACAAATTCTTTTCATCAGTGTAGGACAAGGACAACCCTTCAAAATACAATTAGCTGTAGACTTCATTTGATTACATTCATTAAATACAGTGTGTATGGTGGGGCTTAACAGCATGCTCTACCTGCTCTAAGTACAGCATGTTCCAGCTTATTTGCTGTCTCAATAAAAAGCACATGATAAAAACAACAAGGACTGCGTTGGTGATATTAAATTATTATCCTATTACTGCACTCTAGCAGAGTGTGTTGGGAACAGTGCTGAAAACTTGCTTCTGTCTTGTCCTGGGAGCATAAACAAATACCTTCACCTCTCTCTTCTTCCTGTTTCTCATTTGCAAAGGGGATACTGGCTATTTTTGCAAAGAGTCATGGCAAAATACGATGTAGAAACTAACAGTTCAGCTCCATTTGATCTGAAACATTCATTTGAACTAGTCACCCTTGGCTCCCTTCCTGTTCAGAAGAAGGAAACTGGGTACTTCAAAATGAGATGCAGCTCATCTCCCTAAAATGGCTGAGTTGGCATGAGATACACCTTATTATTTTCTACTGTCTGTAAATTACTCTAGACAGCTGCCTCAGTTGTGAGTGAATACGTAGGAAAAAGTCTTTCATTCCACAGGGCATGTGTTGTGTCTGGCCATGTGTTTCAGTCACATTTCCTTTTGTTACCTGGCCCCAGTGCCAGGCTCACTGCCTCGATGCACATGTCCCTTTTGGAAACCATCACTGTACATCGCTTATTAAAACACAGTCTAAAGACTAATTAACTTCTTTTCTCCCCCAGGTTACGAGGCTCCTACCAGAACTTGCATGGAGGCTACCTTTCTGATGCTTTAGTAGACCTCACGGGTGGCGTCCAAGTGCAGCTCTCACTGAAGGATCCCCCTGCTGACCTGGAGGAGATCCTGAAAGCAGCTGACAAATCTCAGTGTCTGATGGGGTGTAGCACCTCAGGCCAAGTGAGTCACAGGGCCAGGAGTCTGCTTTTTTGGTTTACCATGTTTGCATCAAGGTTGCTCTTTTTGAGTGCAAAAGGAAGTCCATAATCACTCTGTATAATTGTTATGGCTTATGGATGCCTGGGGAAGTCTTGGCAGCAGAAAGTAGGTAAGGTTATGCAGTAGATGTGGGGTAGATGTAGATGGATTGGTCTGTCAGAGCGGGGTCTGTGTCTTCTTTCCTAATTCCACTTTGATAGAGTGGTGTCCTCTTGCAGCAGGGCCGATTTTGGCCTCATAGCTTTGCGATCGATTCTAGCAAGGCCAGAATGCACCTCTTTTCTGCAAGAGGATGCTATTATGACATTGCGATTTGCTGGCTACCAATATTAATGCTGGGAAGTTGCATAAGGCTTGGTGATACTTGGCAAGTATCTTGCTAAAAAGCTGCCAAGGTTTCCCTTACAGCATTTAAGGGAAGACCTCAAAGTGTGCGGCGTTGTGCCTGTAGCACCTGGTTCATCAGGACACAAAACTCAGATGTTGCAAAGAAGCCAAGGACTGGCCCCTTAGCTCAGGTGGTTGATGCTGGGCTGGGTGTGTGAGGGGACAGGGAAATTCAGGGCTTTAATCCTACCAGTGATCTAGTCCAGGTCATTGTGCAGTTGCATCAGCTCTGGACCACTGAAGGACTTACAAATATGTGAAGACCTGTAGTGTTCTTAAATTTACTGGACTACTTACAGCTGCAGTGGGAACAACAGCCACATTCCTCTGGAGCCACCATATCTGGGATACTGCTGTAGTCAAAACCAAGTCTCTTTTTCTGCCATATCAAATGGTAGCTCTGGGAGTTGACGGCAATACCTTTGCAGTGTGGCAGAGAGATAAAATCTGTGCTTTCTCCCTTCTGCAGATGAGGAGAAACATAGAGCTGAGGAATGGGATTGTACAGGGCCATGCCTACACTGTCACAGGAACTGTGAAGGTAAGATCAAGGGCTTGTTCCTGCCTAATGACCCACTACAGGGCAGTCACACTGCTGTTCCATTGAGAGTAATTTTAATTAGCTTCACGCTGAGGATGAATTGTTGAAAGCCCATCGTTCAAATTCCATGAGATGGAAGGATTCTGGCACAATGGGAAGAGGGAGATTATCAGAATCCTATCATTTTTTCTAATGGAAAACTACAATGTAAATTCACTTTTGTTTTGGTACACTTCAACAGCAAGCTATACAGAATTTCTGGGGATTCTTATTCCATGCTGACTCTTAAAAAATGCATTTTTCTGTTTCAAATGGGAATAGAAGTACTGGCAGAAATTCTGGGATTTGTCATATGGTGCAAATCTACATTTGTTGAGCTCTATCACAAGCTGCCAAAAATCGCTGTGTGAAAAGTAAATAACTCGCTGGTTCGAGAACAGCATTTCTCCATCTTTTAAAGCTGTTCTACTCATGCAGAACTTCTCCTGGCTAGATATTAATATTGCTGACCTGAAACAGGACCAATTTATCACAGAGATCAAAAGAAATGAAGGATTTTTTATTACCAGTCAGAACTTGGCTTACTCCAGTAAGCTGTAGCGTACACAGGGCGTGTTAACCGTGAGCAGGGTGAAGAAGGAAACCAAACAGTGGCTATGCTATCAAGCAAGATAGCTACAACACATTTTAAACTAGGAACTTAAAAGTACTTTGGAAAGGAGACCTCGTTTTCCCTAAATTATTTTCTCCCTTCTCCCCCTCTCTTTAATGGTCTCCCATATGTGTCTGGCTTTGGTTTATAGATGCTTATGCTGTGGTACATTTGCTGCCATCATCATAGCCAGTGTGCTGCTTCTTGGAGGATGCTTGCTTGTAGCCAAGAGGCTCCAAAATGAAAGGATGGGGGCTGCCAGGCTCCAGAGATCACAGCTGGCTCTTCGCAAGACTGGGTGGAAGGGTCCTGAATCCTGTTGGAGAGGAAGCAGGCTGTTTGCGATGCTTGCAGAGAGGAGAAACAGTCTCTGCCCCACCTTAGTGGAGTGCCAAGGCATCCAGGGGAGTGTCCTGTGTGGAAATGATTTTGGCTGGGCTTTTGCCTGGGAAGAGACTGCCATGGCATTCGTTTCAAACAAAATTTTCAAACAAGGTTTGCTTCTCCTTTCCACTTCCGCCATTTTAGCTTCACTGGTGAAAGTGAGTTGCTTCTGGCTTAAAGCAGTGACAGCAAGAGGAGAAAAGCACTACAACTCCAGCTGCTGGAAACCACAATCCTGTATCTACAGGATAGAGACACAGATTCTGTTCATCATTATCTCTCCGTGCTGACTGCTGACCTTCACTCCAGGCAGTCTGGTGGTCTGGTTCCTCAAAGTCTCTGCCTCTGCTGGCTACCAGCACTGGACTTTCCCAAGGCTGCTGGAGTCATGTTATGTGCCAGGAATTATGTTACTTCCCTCTGTCTCAGCTATTCACTGTCCTTGGGAAAGCAAAATGGGCATGATTTTCTCCCACACAATTGCTTTACATCGTAGCAAAAGGCACTGAGTTTTAGCTGCAGTCAAATGAAATCAGAAGTTAAACCAGGCCTCCAAGGTATAGAATGAGTTTTGTTACCCATCTCTTCACTGAAAGTCACAATTGTGAAAAGCTGTGAATGAGTTTATTTGTCTTTTCCTTTTACAGATACGCTACAAGAATGGCTGGAAACATATAATCAGGATCTGGAATCCGTGGGGCCATGGGGAGTGGAAGGGACCCTGGAGTGATAAGTATGATCTTAAAGCTTTAACCTCATAAGGAGAATCACTCTTTTATAGGCTTATTGTAAAGGACCTCTGCCTTGCAGCCATTATCATGAAGCAGACATTCCTAAATCAATTCATTATAAGCCTTATTCCTATCCGCAAAGCAGCCGCCCACAGAAATCTAATCCAGGGAAAACTAATGCAGCATTGGTTTTATATGTGCTAGGCCTACCTCAGGTATCTCTTTTTGTCTATATGTACATTTTTCCCAGTGGTTAATTACAGAGAATTCATGGATGAAAGCGGAGTTACTACCTGGAGGAAGCTCTGACCTAGGCACTGTCTGGCTGCTTCTATTGAATTCTCCTGCAAAAATTGTGCATCCATCTTCCTGCTCCTTCTTTCCCTCCAATGAGTCTGAATCTGGGAAGGGGATGGTTAGCAGAGTCTATGAGAGTAAGGCAGTATTTTTATGTAATACTGAACATGGAGAGACAAAACCAGTCCTTTTGCAAAGGCAAAGTGCTACTGGATGGCTTGAACTGACCTTACGGATCCTCCATGCAGCTTTGGACATGCAAGGACTGCTTTGCTGCTGTGTGTATAAGCTTACTTCTCCTTCCTGAGGGAAGGAAAGATACAGTGCAAGACTGCAAAAGTGTTTTTAAAATAAATAGATGTTAGTTTTCCTGGTGGAATTGCATCAGTGTTTTCCTGACTAGAGAGATGTTCAGGTGTCACTCTTATGTGATTTAATAGCATCCCACATCTCCCCGTTGCTAGGAACAGTCATAACTTCTCTGCTGAGAAAAGTCAGGCTATCATGTTGCGTCTGGTTGGGTTGGCGGGTGGTGCAGACATGTTTAAGGCTGGGATAATAGCTATCTGCTCAGGCAGCATCCTCCCATTTTTTGGAAGGGTGAACCACAATCCTAGCTGTAATTGAAATGTCAGTAGAGCGCGTTCACAGGTAAGCTGCATAAATCAATAAATTATTGATTCATGCTCTGTTTATTTATCTTACACTCTGCAGAGAGTACAATTATCACTTAATTATAAACACGCTGCTTGGAAACAACACATTTGACTGGCTAATGTGCCCTCTACACTTCAACGTAATATCAGCACTTCCGAGTGCTGCGCTTTGGTACCTCGCTAACCTCTCCAGCACAGGGACAGGTGACTGAAGCTTGGAGGGAAGAGGCAGGATTCCTCATTCCAGTGTGAGCAACTCAGGCACAGCAAAGGTGCAGAGCCCTGTTTTCTGCCTTGGCCGTGAATGTGTCAAGCACAGTCCTGTTCCCAGTGTGCAGTTTCATCACTCTTACTGGTCCCTCATGACTGCCAGGCTGGTTGGAGGGATGGGCTGTCCAGAGACATGGAAAATTGTGCTTGACGTCTGCTTGTTGATTTGTTCCTCTTTACAGCTCTCCTCAGTGGGACCATGTTGAGCCTAAATGCAGAGAAGCCCTCCTCAGAAATAAGGATGATGGAGAATTCTGGTATTTCCCTATCAATCCTTCTGTCTACCAGGTTTTCTGTTTGTGTTCATTATGAAAAAAGGGATATTTATGTGTGAGCCATCCTCTAGAAAAGCTATTACTGTTCAGAAAGTGCACACTTTCCCGTCTGAGGCCCCGAGGAAAGCAGGGGAACAACAGGCTGGTCTGAGATAGACACTGCAGGAGTGTGGGACCGGACACTGTGGAGGGACAAAGCAAGGTGCAGCAGCAGAGATGTGCTGGAGATAGCAGGGCTCCACCTACTATCATGCCCTCTAATTTCCCTGGGGCTTCAGGTGCAGTTAGGACGGCCCAAAGGCATGCAGCGCTGACCTCTTCTGCAAGGTATCAGCCAGCTCAGCGACAGACTGCAGTCTCCACCTAGGTACTACTGAACATGCCCTCTAATTTCCCTGGGGCTTCAGGTGCAGTTAGGACGGCCCAAAGGCATGCAGCGCTGACCTCTTCTGCAAGGTATCAGCCAGCTCAGCGACAGACTGCAGTGCTCTTTGGAATTCTCTTTTAAAGACATGGGGGTGAACGGGAGTACCTGACCGGTGTCTCAAACTGAAAGGTGAGATTTTCTCCTTCTCTGCAGGATGTCCTGTGAAAGCTTCCAGGAGCAGTTTTCCTGGCTGTATATATGTAATGGCACCCCAACGTTTCTGGACTTTGGAGATCAGCGCAGCACAACGTGGTCCGTGGATAGGCACATTAGTCTGTGGAGTCCAGTCCTTGCCACAGGCAGGAACAACTATTCCCCAGGTAATTAACACTCACTGCAGTCACCCAGTCCTCTCCACTGGTGCTTACAGTGAAGCATTCACTCTGAGCACCGAATTGCAGAAATACTGATTGCCAGTTGTTAATGCCTGCCCTTTCCCATTACAGCACCTATCAGCTAAAGAGGCAGAAACAAAGCAGCAGCAGCTGAGTTAAAACAGGAGACTTGTGATTTAGAAATCCTAAACTCTTTAACTCAAAATGGGCTTGTCTGTATTCTTTCAGACAGTTGCAGTAGGTGTTACTGGGGACCTCATCAGAAGGTCTGGTCTGGCAAACATGTAGCTGATTTTACAGAGCAAGAAATACTCTGAACTTAAATGGATATGAAATGAAGGAATTGTGCTACAAAGCTCGTTTTTCAAAGGTAGAAAGGCCTTTGAGCAGATAAGAACATTGGTTTTACTGCCTGTGCAAAGTCTCTTCTGGCATTGCAAGATCTGATTATTAGTTTGGGGTTTGGCTTTTTTTTTTAATTTTTATCTTATCTTATCTTACTTTTTTACAGCTGTATCACTATTTAGGCTTTGTGGTTTTGATCTAAGATGGTAGCATGCAGTCAGTGAAGGAGCTTTTTTTTTCTGCAGTGCTGATCCCTGGCACAGCAGCAAATAGGTTTTGGCGTACAGGTTACAGCCTGCTCCTCATAACCTTGATCACCATGTCTCAAGGAGTGATAACAAAGCAATGCCTGCGCTGCTGGACACTGAGGGCATGGAGGCTGAGCGAGGAAGTGTATGGGGTGAACTGAGAGCCTGTGGGCAGAGCCATTTTCATTGGAGCTCTGTTTTTCACCAGCCCACTAGTAAAGTTTTTGTCCAAGGACAATTGAGCTAAATGGCAGCTTTCAAGGCCACCCTACACAGCTACATGGCTTAAAGTCTAGACTGGTTTAAGCAGATGCTTCTATCTCCATCCTTTTTCCCCAGTTCAGGCATTTTATTGTTTTCTTATCAGGGATGTATCCTGTAAACCAAAACCTTGGCCAAGAAGCAGCCTTTTCCCTCTGGTGCTCAACACTCTGTCTTATCCATCACAAACACTAAGAGGAAGGAGGGGAAGGATAGCTTTGGACCAAGTTGTTTCTTTCTTTTCTGTGTTTATGATCTCCAAGCCACAGTTCTTTCCAGCTCGGCCACTGGCTCAGGACCAGGGTCACCACTTTTCTGCCTTAGGGAAAGGGATGCAGAGGTAGGGGAGGGAGGAGGGGTGAGAAAGCTGCATGACTGTTATGACTTTGCCAGAGATTTCCAGCATGATTAATGGGCAATTAATTGAACTCCAGATGCCTCAACTCCTACTGGTAATGTAGAAATGACAGTGCCCTTTTGTGTTGAAAGCATCTTGGAGCAGTAATCACCTGTTCCTCTGGGTCCATATAAGCAAGATCTTACACATTAGGCTACTACTGTGACATCTATGTTGCTACTATTAATCTATTAATGCTTCCTCAGCAGGTGCAGTTTCAACGAACCCTCAGTATTCCTTCAAAGTGACAGATTATGACCCAAAAACCTATAATGTAGTCATTTCACTTATGCAAAAACATCCTGAGGATATGCAGGAAAAAAAAAACCTGAATATTGGCTTTTTTATCACCATGGTAAGAACAACCAGGTATCGTGTAGGCACTGTTGTTTTCTGTGTGGCTTATTGTACCTGCACATGCAAATGAAAGACTGAATTGCCTTTTGGGCTGTAAAAGGGGAGCAGTCAGTATTTGGAGTGTACTTCTCAATGCCTCCTGTCTTAGAATATTACAGGAAAAGTAGAGTTGGGTAGTCTTAGTTTCCTTTATTCATGTCTTAAGAGAGGAAAGGTTGACCTTTCAGTTCTGTAGCACCCCAAAATAGCCCTGGGAAACCCAGAGGGTCCATAGGTTACAAGAGGTGCCAGGGCAATATACTCTGTGCGCAGTCGTACCGGTGACATGCCTTGCTGGCCCAGCACCAGGTGTGACAGCCAGCACTAACCCCAGCACTTGAGCAGTACTCCAGGTGTAGTAAGGAACAGAATGGCCTCATCTTCCCCAAAATGAGCCTGTCTTACATGGCATTGCTGCAATAGAAAAGGGTAGATGAGTAAACATCTTTTGCAAAATACATGGAAGGCTTTGCTCAAGACCACTGCAGAAGCAATTCAGTCAGGTAACTCGAACCTCCACCACCATTTCCCTCTTGATCTTTTTTCATTGTGTTTGTCCAGGGAGGTGCTATTTCAGGGGCAGTAGTTGTCACAGCATTCCGGCTTACTGAAAGTGCAATTGATGCTGCAGATGGATGCTAGCCTTTTCCAAAGCATATTTGTTGTAGGCTGACAGGGGTAGGAGGGGTTGTTCTTAACCTGAAGAACAAAAGGAAGCAGAGATTGGTATGACCCTAACTTCACATTCTCCTGATCACTGAAGAGGTTTGCTGTAGTCCCAGACTTTGAATAATTGATGCCATAAGTCTAACAGCTCCTCATAAAGGAAGAGCATGGCTTTGTAGCTCATAAAAAAACAGTGTCAGAAATAAAAGACGTAATAAAAAGACCATCCCTCCAGCCAGTGGAACTCATTACCCCTACCCAAGGAGATCCTCTGCCCTGTGCAGATATCAGACCTGCAGGACTCCATGGGGCCAGCTGTGCCACTCGGAAGGAGCTGCTGCTCCTGGTAAATGAAGAACTCGCTGCTTTCAGCATCCTCGTCAGATGTCCCCCAACAGTCACCAGACACAGAGGTCCCTGCTTGCTCTTGTATGATCGTGCCCACCTTGATTAGTTACCCATTTTGACAGAAAGGACCCTCACTGGGAGGTGATGGCATAGGTCTTGGGTCCCTTGAAAGGAGGTTGTTTAATCAGGAAATAGACTAGAGGACAGATTTGCTCTATTCTTGCTTTATACTTAAAATGTCTTTCTTCCCCTCCAGTCGATGCTCAAGTGTCTTCATTTTTTATTCTTTTTTTCTCTCTCTTGGTATATTCCCAAGGATGGATGGATGAAATTCAGTGAGACATGGTGCCTGCAGGCTGTCAATCCATGGCTTACCTCAGGCTCAGTTTGGGTTTCTGATCCCAGATGATCTCCTATGCAGGAGCTGAAGGGCAAGGCCAGAACAAGTCATTACTGGGAGCACTGGATTACTTTGGAGCACCTAGTTGATGAAGGAAAGGGGACTGTCATGCTGCTCAGTCATAGAATCACAGAATGGTTTGGGTTGGAAGGGCCCTTACAGACCATCTAGTTCCAACCCCCCTGCCATGGGCAGGGACACCTTCCACTAGACCAGGTTGCTCAAAGCCTCATCCAGCCTGGCCTTGAACACTTCCAGCGATGGGACGTCCACAGCTTCTCTGGGCAACCTGTTCCAGTGCCTCACCACTCTGTCTGTCAAGAACTTCTTCCTGATATCCAATCTAAACCTCCCCACTTTCAATTTAAACCTATTACCCCTTGTCCTGTCACTACAGCCCCTTGTAAAAAGTCCCCCCCAGCTTCCTTGTAGCCCCTTCAGGTACTGGAATGTGCAATAACATCTCCCCGGAGCCATTTCTTCTCCAGTCATGCCATAGCTTTTAGTAATATAATGTTATCGATGCAAATCCACACAGCACATTATACTGAAAATATTCCCCCATGGACACAACCGAAGTATTTTAACATGAGAGCTGGTCTACCAGCTGCTCACAGCCCAGCATCCTGCCCTGGTAGCAGCAAAAGCCAAGTCCAGGACATAAACCCAGGGGAGGTGTACAGTGCTGTTCCCTCGGTTTATTTCCCAGAGCCTAGCCTCAGTGCCTGAGGGCAATCAGAGGTGACATCTTTGTGTAGAAGTTTACAAGCGTTTTTCTTGGCACAAGGGGAGGGCAATTGGTAAGATGCACGTGGCCTCACTCTTCCTCCTTCAACTGCTTTCACTGCCATTTCTCATTAGCAGCACCATCCATTGTTCAGTACCTTTTGAGATGCATCAAATTGTTGCTCTGAAGTAAAAAGGATATTATTCCTTGGTAGGATGAGAGAGGAATGCAGTTCAGGCAAGGATGTAAACCAGAATGGACATATCTGATAGCTCTAGGAAGCCTTTGATTAAATATAGACGTGGAACACTAATACATGGCTGTGAGGGAAGTTTAATGCTGTGTGATACAGCTGAGAAATGTAAAGAGGCTGATTCTTATCTCACACCAGTTTTGATTTCATTCAGATATTAATCTGCTGCTTCTTTTTACCAGAAGGAATGTGGAATGAGACCCAAAAGTAAAAAAAAAAAAGGATTACACCATTTATTTCTTTGCAGTACTGCCCATTTCTATCTCCTCAAGATCCGACCCATAATATTTGGCAGTCTACATACCTCCCAGCCGTCTGTAACTGTAGTCATCTTTTTTTTTCCCTCCTAAAATAGTAGTTTTATGTTATATTCTCCCAAAGGCATGGCTCATAAATAACTCTGCCACGCTGCATAACCACTCTAAATGGAATTTATACACGCTGATGTATTTTGGGGAATATGTTTAGTAAGGGTTTTTTATTATGCTATCTTTACATGTCATCATGGTAATAGCTATTGCATTATATTTGTTTCATCTCAGCAAAAATACTTGGAATAACAGAAGGAAGATCAGAATATTCTGTTTTCTTGTGACACTTGCTGGAAGGTTTGGGTTGCGATTCTTGAAGCCTTGTCATCCGGGTGAGGTGCTTAGTGACCACTCTGAGTCACGCTAGATCTCAGGGAAGTTTCAGGAAGAGTATTCATCCTTGATTCCTTTATGAACTCCAGTTTGCTTAATGTTAATGGAAGTTCTCTTCAAATCCACTTACATTCATTTTGCCTTCTGTTTCTTTCAGTTCTTCCACCCTTGTGGATTTTTTATGTGTTCTTGAGCAAAGTCTGTCATCTGGATGGACTTTTCATGCCACTGAGGAGGTTAAGGCATGTTAGATGCAGTGTTTACTTAGAAAGCTGTGGGAATATAAGGCTGCTGTGTGTGCACTTGCTGATTTACTTTGGTTCCCGACAAGGAGGGGACACAGCCAGCTATATTTTTATTTCAGGAGAACTCCAAAATATTGAAAAAAAATTTTTCCGTGAGTCGAGACGTGACCAACTACTTTACCTTGAGCCCAGGAACCTATGTTGTCGTTCCTGCTACAACAGAAGACCAAGAATTTGAATTTCTCTTGCGAATTTTCCTCAAGAATCAAGACTACAATGAGTAAGATGATAAGTACTCCTTACAGTGTGCCAGGATTTAAAAATTTAATGTCAACATAACTAATACGGCCACTTGCTTTTAACGTACTCTAGAAGTGTGTTGGGAAGACACAGCCGCGTGTTAAGCACCATGTCAAGGGGCAGCAGGGGTGTAGTCAGATGCATAGGGGTGGCCACTGCAGAACAGGGCAATAGCTCATCTGCAGCCACCAAGGGCCTCAGTTTTGGTACAAAGAGCCACACAAGTGAACAATAGTTGTGAGGGATGCACCCCTCCTGATGGTGAGGCAATCTTTTTAGTGAGAGGAGGACAGAGAGCTTGTTGTTCTTAACAGCTGTTATGTAGTTTCTTGTGTTGTGACGGCTGGACACCAGACAGGTCAGGTCCTGTCCTGCTCAGAGTGGGACCTAGAAAAGCAAAGAGCAGTGAGAGGCCTTGATCTTCTCTTCCAGCCATCTCACAGAGAGGCTGGTAGGGCTCCCTGTGGGTATGAGAGGGGCCCCGAAGATCAGTGTAGTGGAAAAATGGTATCTTAGTTCATGCAAAGGCAGCTATTATCACATTTTCACATAAATATCTGTGTTTGCTTTATCTGAGTGCAAGCCCCAGCACTCAGCCTTACTAAGTGTCCTTCAAGAATCAGATGTGTGGTGGCTTTCCTTCAGCAAGCTTTAGAGTGGAGCTGATTGCAGCTCCTACCTCACAGGGCCATATCTTAATAATGAGGTTGCTTTCTAGGCTTTGGCCCCTGGCACAAATAGCCCAGGACTGACTAAGGCTGCTCCTTAGTTATGGAAAACAAACATGAGAAGTCTGGGCTGGCCTGCCTGCAGCACGATGAGTCATGCACAAGACTGCTCAGCCTTGGGAGGCAGGTCATTCCTGAGCTTGTGACCCTCACACACCCCCCTGAGCTAGGCCCAGCAGGGGGATCCCCTTCCTGTGGGTCTCTGCAGCACTCACCTATGTAATAGCACAGATGCTGTAAAAATAGAATCTGGCTTGCCTAATTTCTCTACCAAAGGCAAAACTCAGGTATTGAATGTTGCTACTAAGCAAGTCTCGGAAGGAGTGGTGACCCCAGCCCATTTTCAGGTAGTCTGCATTCATTTAAGGCATGCTGCCTTTTAAAAGCCCAGATGCTATTTTTATTTCTGACTATTAAACTAGGCAAAGAAGAAAGCAGGTGAAAAGTCTGTGGCTCAAGGCAGGGCAACCCTGTCTTCTCTGCTGCTGATGCCAACAGGGCTGGCCCAGAGCAGCCAGAGATTCAGACCTGCCCATGTCTGCTTGCACAGAGACCCAGGACTGGTGCAACAGGTTTGACTGAACTGGGACAGGCTGGGAGGTGTGGGTGCTGAGCATCTTGTGGAGCTGCAGGCTGGGTGAGTACTCCTGTTGGTGCCTGCCTTCTGCCATATCTGTAAATCAATACTCAAGGCCCATTCTCTCCCCGTTTGACACTTGTAATTCTTTTCTAGGAACTCAAACTCCCTGCCCAGACCAGTGCTGCCAATGGTAAGAGTCTGTGAAAACTGCTGTAGATACTGGTGCTGGTGAATGGTACCCAGGGAGCTGACCCTTCGGTAGCCACGTATATTGACTCCTCTTCTTCCTTCCCTATACGGCAGACAACACTTTGCTCTTCTCTCCTTTCACCACGCAGTACCCATCCCAAAGTTTGACCCTGGCGCCCTTCAATTTTGCTGGGGAGAGCAGATGACCAGCCTGGAATACCTCTCTGGAGAGACAAGAGTGACAATGAAGCCCTTCCTCTCCACATGTCCCTTTCAGAGCCTGATTTATGAAGGAAACAAATCTTATACAGTCCCTCTGTTGACCTGTCCATCTGTCCTTTTCACCTGATCACCTTTAACAGTTTGACCAACCAAATATAGCAGGGGGAGAGCATTTCAAAGATACTAAATTCTTGCCATGTCAGTAGAATGGGCATGTGTCTAAGGAGAAGCGAGGCAAACTTTTGATGTTTGACCTTTTTTAAAAAGACCTCACACCTGAGAGTGAGCTCATACATGCCTTCTCCATGGGAATTTATTCATTTAAGTGCTTGCACTCTATAAGGCACAGGAGTCCACGGAGGTGAGGCCCACAGCGGATTTCTTCCAATTTTCATCAGAGTGTCTTTGCAGGCATAAAGGAAACTATAGTCCGAAACTGGTTGTGCCTCTAGTTCAACCTATATTTCAGCCAGCGTAGCCTAGCTACCACCCATTACTGAACTTCCTGGCTGTGAACTGTGAAAATTGCCAGAGTTGGTTCTTTCCATGCTGCTCTCTGACCGGTTGCCTGCAAACCCCTGCCCCTGAGAGGCTGTTACTTAGAATGGTGCAAACTCAGTGCAGATCTTGGAAGCCAGTGGTAAAAAGCTGCTTCAGAACAGAAAACAGAGACCTTTCCTTGCGATTCATTTTCCAGCGTGCAATTAAGCCCCATTAGAGGGGTAGTATAAATGGTGGTTTATTATCCCTTTCCACTGACAAGCTGTCAGTCTACTCGGCTATTTTCATTAGCCAGTGTTTTGACTTTGACAAATTAGGGTACCCATACTTTCTGCTCTTGCTCAGGCATTTGGGCTTCACTGGTGTAAATTATCTCACACAGAGCTGAAGGCACTGGGGCTTAGGCTTAGATTTTTTGGTGAAACCTTATAATGTTAAGGATAGTTCCCTTTAGTGACTGGTAGATCTCCTCAACTAAGGGTTGAAAAAAATCACCTAACCTAAGCTCAGGTACAGTCAAGCCTGCCTTGGGGTTGAAAAGATACAGAAGAAAGAAAAAGTCGACTCCTACTTTATTTTCTTCATTCACATGAATCTTCCTGTGCCCTAAGATTTCAGTGCAGGGCCATCAATGAGGATCAGGCTTTGTATCTCTATACTCATGCACTAACTCACTGAACTCCACCACGGATATATTTTGCTGTCTTCCTCAAGCCCTGAGCTGCTCCTTCCTGATTGTACTAAGTGATAACATCCAAACTATGCTTCTTCCTCCATTGCAATAGCTGTTCCTTACTCCTAGTCCACTTTACTTTCAGGGTGTTAAAACTGCAGCCTGTACTGTACATTCCCTTCCCTCTCTAAAGTGTTGTTTGTATCTGCAGACTTCTGCCACCAGTTGTTTTGTAACTGAATTATTTATGTGCATACTTTGTCTTTGATCCAGGACGTACCAAGACAGAGCCAGGACAGCTCCTATAAGGCTGTTTTCCGAAGATACGCTAAGCAGGTATCCTATCTAAAACATCTTGCTGAAAAATAGAAATAAAAGGCACGTGGACTTGCAAAAAGAAAAACTAATCTACACTGTTGATACAAATCCACTTAGAAAAATGGTTTTGGAAATGTAGCTCCATCCTCAAGTGGATACCCTGAAAACTGTATTGATTGACCTGCCAAACCCCACAGAAAAATGGGACATTCAGCTGGGATAGATTGTCTAGCCCCATATATCAGAGGATGACTGGAGATTTGTGGTTGTGCCGGTGATGGGCTTGCATGTGTACTTTTTATTTTTTTGCCATGGTTTGTTTACTTAAAGCAATTAGAAAGCCTTGGGTATTCCCCCCTCTCATCAGCATCATTTTCCATTTGCCTACACAGCATTTGGAAACCAGATATCAGTCAGTATTTGAGTAATTGATTCCTGCTCTTTCAGAGCCAAACTCTGTGTTCACAGGAGATGCTTTTAATGGTTTAATAAACTGCTATAAAGAACTCCTCGACTTAGTCAAGAGGAAAAAAATCACTGCCAAAAGTCATTGCAAGATGGACCTCTAGCAGTTAATAGTTATATCAATGCATGAAGGTGAAAATGAACACGGGCTGCCAGGCTGAATACCCTTCGGGGGTCACGGGGGGGAGACAGGCAGGGTTATGGAAGGGCAGCTCCAAGGGAAGCAGGCAGGAGCACCTCTGCTCCCAGCCCACTCACCCAGCGCCCTGCTGTGCCTGCCCATTGGCAACTCCCCATCGCTGCTGAAAACACCCTGTGGTGATGGGAGTGCCTCTAACTCCCCTGCAGACTCCTGTAGGGGAGGACAGAGTGGCCCAGCAGCATGGAGGGCTTGGTGATGCTCCTGTGGGGATGCTGCTGCTCCTCTGATATAAGCAGAGGTCCTTCTTGCTTGTCACATTGTGTGAATAAAAACGTTTGGGGCAAAAGTGTCACAGAAGAAAACTTTATGCTCACAGACCTCTCCATTTTATTCTGCATTAGGGCTCAGCTATTGATGCCTCGCAGCTGCAACAACTCCTTAATGAAGTGATCCTGCAAGGTAAAGCTTTTACAACCCAGCTAATGTCTTTGATGCTTCCCTATCCCTAGTCTAGTGTAAATTAGACAGAGGATTTAGTGGTGGCCTGATGCTCCTCCAAAAATTCTCAGCATGGCTTACCACACTATTGGATTTTGAAGCATGAGAAGTGCCTTCACCATGGTTCCTTTAGATGCACAACAGTTACCTTCTACTTTCTTTAAAAAACCAAAGTAATATTCACAGGAAAAAGGTGGTGCTGCTAACAGACTCTTTAATGCATAGCTGTCAGCAAAGGCATGTGTCTGCTCGACAGCCAAATTTCACTGTCCTCTCCCAGTTCTGCTGTGGGATAGCCTCTGTTCTGCAGACCTACCCTACCCCATGCTGCTCCTGGATGTCCTTGCAGATGGGCACAGCTGGAGGGCTCGAATGAAGTCAGTCATGCAAAGGGCTCAGAGTGCTCTTAGGACTCCCTAATTCAGCATAAATGGCTTTTCTTGTCACTGTCATTTCTCTGATCCTTATTCCAAGAGGGAAAAGGTTCTATCAGGGCAGGTAGGTGGGCAGAGACTGTGCAGAACAGCTATCTGTGAGCCAAGCACGGCACCTGTCTTTGGAGAAGGGAGCAGAAGGGGTGTCTGAGACATCAGACTCCCTCAATGGACCTGGCACATTGCCCTTGCTGCTGTTTGAAACCCTGGGCCAGCTCTGGGGCTTTTTAACTAGGTGAGCCTTCAGGCTGGTGTCCTCCTTTCCTCAGAACGGTGACCAGGTGCCCCTGTCACCCCCTCGCTCTGGCTGATTCCTTCTATTCTGACAATCCTTGCAGATGAAATGACCAGCCTGGGAGGAAGATTCAGCTTCGATTCATGCAGAGGCATTTTAGCTCTGATGGATGTATCCTTTCAGCAGAAGCAATAAACTTTCACAGTGCTGCCCATCCTTGCCTTGAGTTATGGCGTAGCTGAGTGTCCCGGTGTGAGAACCTGGAAGTAAATATTATCCACAGTCCTCAATAAATAGCTGTCCCAGATCCTGGGCAGGACTTTATATAGCATGCCCTGGCTCTGGTGTCTCTGCTGAAAGGTGAGGGTCAACGTTTTGCTACCAGCTAATTCTTTGCTCTCTTTTCCCCTCTGCAGGGCTTGGCTAAGCTTCACCCTTGGGTGCAGGGCCCAGGCAGAGCCCGAGGTGAGGAGGCAGTGCAAAGCCCAGGCATAGCTCGGTCTTCTGTGTCACGGCTGCAGCCGCGCTGGCCTGTGACAGCAGCTCGAGCAGCCTGCTAGCACCCCCAGCAAAGCTGGTTTTCGGGGGAGAAGTAGCTGGCTATCCATCCTTTCCAGTGTGCCTTCCCCATTTAAATGGATCATGCAGTGTTTTTACTGTTAACAAGACAACACTGGAAATACATTGCTGGCCACTGTAGAACAAGAGGGCTCCTTGATGAAGACATAAATTCTCTCCTGTGTGTTTTCTACCTCTTGCTTGCTCACTGTCTCTTTTCTTCCATGCCTTGAACTAACTTCGAGACATTGGCAGACTGTTTACAAACTGCCAGAGAATGAATAAAAATGACTAGAAGTCCCTCTCTTTTCCAGCTTTCTGCATCTAGCCAGTGAAAGGAGACTTTTCCCCCTTTCCAAAGCCCCTCCTGGGCTAAGTGGGCGCTGTGAATGCATGTGCAAAGAGCTGACAAAGCCACTGCTCTGCTTTAATTCAAGATGGATTTTTTCATTCCCTGGGCTGCATACAGCCCATGTACAGTGTGACCTATCCTGGCCTGCAAAGACAGGATCAGCTTTTTTTCAGTCAGGTTTCACGGCAGTGGCACTTGTCTGCTTAGATTTCACTGGTGATGAGTTTTGCTTTCGGGGAGTTTTCGCCATCTCAGCTGCATGAGGTGAGGTGCTCCATGTCTGCCCAGGACTCCTGGTTGGTGTATGGAGGGGAGTGGGCTCACTGGCATAGCCCTTTGAGCATCCGTGGGAGATATTGGCTCACACCCATGGGCTCCAGCTCATGGCGGGGAAGGGGTTTCTTGCCTGCATCATGTGCGTGGCTCGAAGGCTGCTGTGCCTTCTGATGGCAGGCATCAGGCTCAGCTCCTCATGCTCTTGGCTCCTTCAGAGCCTGCTCCTCCAGGAGGATCCAGGCAGAACTAATAGTGTGCTGCCTCACGCAGAGAGGCAAGACAAGGTGACACATGGCATGGGGTCATGTTCATCTGCGGGTGCTCAGTGGTTGAAAGTCAACCCAAGCAATCACTGCAAGTTCCTTTGTGGTTAAAAGCACCATATAAATAGAAACCTTTTGTTGTTTGCGAGCACAGCTATGAACAGCTGTATGATGTACCAAAGAAGGTGAATTTAACGCTTAAGCATAATTGGGAGCAGAAAAGCTCTTGGCTTTATCAACAGAAAGTAACAGGCAGAAGAGACTGCATCTTATGTGTGTCTTTACGTGAAGGCAGCATCCTTGGGAAGGAAGACAGACAGGTTTAGCTCTCATTAACAGTTCAGTCCTTAACTAAAGGCACAGCTCAACTCCAACGGACAACTCACGCTGCAGGAGTTCGGGAGCCTCTGGCGAAGTCTCACTAAGTACATGGTACACGGGGGCTGCTCCCTCTTGTCTGCTGATACTGTACTCTTGGGCTTTTCATCAGCAGGGGCAGATGCTCTATGATATCAAAGCACTGGGGGGGAGGGGGAGGGTGGAATATTGCAAAGGTTGCTGGCTTAGTCGGTCAGATTTCCATCTTCTAGTGCAGGGAGTATTGAGGAAGAATTGAGGAAAGGTAGGAAAACCAATTAGGCTCATAATTTGATGGACATCTCTGTTTGTGTGCCACCACTGTCAATTTTTTAAAAAGCTTTCTAAACTGAAATGAGTTCTTGAGCAGAGTCACCTGCAAAATGTCATTTCCTCATTGCAGCAGTTTGTGGTGGAAATGTGTAGGATGAAAGGTTTATCTGGGACAAATATCTCTGCCCCTGGATAAGCATTAGGTCTGGGAGCAGTGAGGATAGTAGCTTGGTATTTAGGGTCCCACTTAAACTCAGGCAGCTTCTCCGTGCCAGGTCCTTCTTCCTTCAGTCTTGCTGCTGTATGGGAAGATTTCCTGAAGCCTCAGAGTTGGGTGGGCTCTATCTTGTTTCATCCCTCTTGAGACGGTCTGAGACCACCTAGGACATGGGGTGCCAGTTCCCTTCTAGCAATGGTGCTCTTCCTACTGACAGCACCTCATGTGGCTCGTGGGGTCTCAACAATGTGTTGGGGAAGACAACCTCCCAGCATTCTGGGACTCAGGGACTCCTGGCTTATTTCACGTGTTACAGACAATGTCTTGTTGTCAGTGGAGGTGTGAGTATTCCCATTGCTGCCTGCCCACATAAACCAGGAAGAGTGAGCAAACAGGCTTCCACACACCCAAAACCGTGGGATTTCTTACACCGTAACATACTGTCTGAGCGTTCTGGAAATGGGTCTCTCTTGTCATGGTCACCCCATCTCATCTGTTTAAGTTCCTTACAGCCTGTTTATTAAGGAGGGAAAGCATCCTTGATGTAGTGGTAAATTTAGGGAATGCTGATATGGGCTTTTATGCTGTTTTTTAGGATATCTTCAGCAAGGAAGACAGAAATAATTCTGGGTTTCTTGATGTGTCTGAACTGAAGAGTGCAGTACAAACAGCAGGTACATCCATAGGTGCTAAGCAGCTCCTTTACTTGTCCCTGTGGCAGCGAAGGGAAGGATGAAGAAGAGAGAGGAAAGAAAAAGGAGCACCAGGGAGAAAGCGGTTTGGATTGCACAGAGGTGCCAGCTAGATCACAGCTCTGCTCAGAGATCTGTGTTGTTTCAGAGCACTGAGACAGAAAGCTCATTTCAGGGAAGCAGCAGCGAGATGCAGAGAAGCACTCCACTGGCCAGAGCCTGAAGGCTGGTTTATCCAACCTTTCTAGGTCATGGCCAAAACATCCAGAAAAGGAAAGGAGCAGTGGATGTTTGCACTCACCCCAGTTCCTGCAGTTTCTCTCCAGGGCAGTCCGTCAGGGGAAGCCAGTGACAGACATTTATTTAGTTTGCACTGACCTCTGTTGGCTACACGAATGATGGAACTGCGGTGAGTGCGTGGGACCCCTTCACATCAGCGAAGCCTTTTAGCTGGGTCATCTCTCCGGAGACTTTGTGCATGAAACACCGCTCTGAGACAGCAATCCTCTTACAGTCCTACAGCAGGGAAGCTCCCATGTGGCTACCTGGAGCTTGGAGCAGTGTTGTCCGCAGGAGAAACCTGGTGCAGAAGTGCACCAGGGGGTGGGCATGCAATATTTTTATTGCGGAAAGGCGGGCAGAGCGTTAGCAACTGCCTGCAGAGCGCAGCGCTTAGGTGCCGCGTGTCAAAGGAGAAGCTGCCAGGTCCATTCTGTTAAGAAAGGTGCTAAAGTGTAAAACTGGGAGGAAATTTGTACATTAAGAAGTCCTGGCAGCCAAAATAGTGCAACCGATTGAAGGGGCAGAAAGGCCCTATTAAATAGCAAATTCAATATGTTAGGTTATAAGCAGTTCTGAGTGGAGGGAAGAAAAAATGAGAAGCTCATTCTTGCTGCCTTCTGAACCAGACAGCTACATGTGAATCTGCCTTTGCAGATGACCCCCCCGGTCCTGGTTTTTAGACAGCCTCAGAAAGAGTCTGGGAGGTTGGTGCTACCCCTGGGAATGGCACTAGTGTATCTAAATTCAGGTCCCAGCCAGCTGCTCCATGGAGCGTTCAGTGCTTTCCCCAGCAAAACACACAAGTGTGTGCTTAATTTTTGCTGTTGTCCTAATGCTTTAAAGCATAATAATGATGGGTCAGATTTTCTGCCAGAAGAAAGCAGGTTAGCTGCATTAACAGCAGGGCTGCCCTGAGATGCAGGACGATTGGCCTGGGGTATTCACAAACTCCTCACTGGCAATAGGATATGCATCAAAATAATTTTTAAAAGTAGGGAAACATAAAGTCTGTAATTTAAAGCTTGACTAAAACCAGAGTGAGGAATCCATCAGTCAAAAGGTGTGGGGAGTAACCTTACAAATAAGCAACTGCACATGACTATAACAGAGAGGACTGATGCTTCAGTCTTCTTGATGAGGTTAATTGAGAAGAATTGCCAGGTGAGATTTCAGAGCAAGTATATCCCAGACTGACCGTGCCAGACTGACCTGTGTTTTACTAGAGTTAAGGCATGATTATAGCATCTTGTAAGCAGCACTGCAGTGCTTGCTGGAATCTGCTCTCCAGAGAGAGTTTGATTGAATTCCCACTGCCTTCAAAAGGTTAAAAATGAGATAGGATTCATTGCTTGCTACTGCAATGGTTTATAACCAGAATCAAAGTAAAAACTTTATTGATTAGAATCTTTTAATTGCTAACTTTTTCTCCTAGGGAAAAAAACCCCCAAAACAAATAAGAAAACCCCAACCTAAAATCAGGTTTATCTTAACTTGAAATGTATCTTAAACCCAAATCTATTTCCATTATTTAAATATTCAGTGGTGTGTGTCTGCTTCCTGCTGGAGACCACCTCCAACTAGGCTCATGCAACCAGAGTTTATCGATGTACGATCCCACTTCCATCAGCTGTATCTCCCTGTATACAGGTGGGGAGAAGTCGTTTCCTTCCTTTCTGCTTATTCAACTAATTTGGCTCCATGGTGAGTTCATTTAAACCTGAAAAGTTTAGAGCTGGTTGAAAAAGCAGGAACGCTACTTCTCTTCCAGCTGAGCCACTAAAAACGAGGAGTGAGCAAATGAGACTTCTGTGAAGTCTCAGGGAACGCATTAAACTGAAGCTATCAGTCCAGCTCTCTGCAGAAAATTTCTCTTTTGTTTAGCAAATCAGCTTTTAGTGCAAAATATATTTAAATCATATCTTTTATGTAGCCAGCACATTTAGGATAGTTTTATTTAACTAATAAAAGAATCGTTCTAAAAAGCAATTTTTGTTCATTCAATTGAATACCAATTTCCATCCAAACAGACTGTGACACAAATACTGAATAATCAGCTAATAAAAAGGAAATGCACCCTTCACCATTTTCTAATAGAAGAGAAAATGTAAAAATTAAGAATCCCAGGCATGCTATACTGCATAATAGCGTGAATGCGCGGTATCTCCTTGTTTGGCTGACAGCACCAGTGGTATTGTAAATGCTCCGCTCAGCCTTTAACAGTTATGAGCCAAAGAAAATCACCCTTTCATATAGAAAATAAAAGCTAAAAAGGCAAAGCAAGATAGCGCTAGATTAGTTAGCTCCGTGTTTCCTGCTTACTGACCTAAGGCACCATTCAAGTAATATACACTAAATGGACGTGGACTTTCCACCACCCCATACCCCGACCCTTATGCACAGACCTGGGGGAAAGGCAAGCTGCCATCTAGGGATGCAGAGCAGCCCCAGCGTGGCAGGGTGGGGGGCTGAGGGAGAACCCCAGCTTCCTTCTGGGGCACACAAGGCCCACAGAGCTGGTTCATCATCCCAGTGCTGTCCTTCTTCCTTCTGTAGGCCTGGCTGCTAACGAGCAGCTCCTGCGCCTGATGACCCTGCGGTACGGCAACGCTGACAGGAGAATCGGCTTCTCTGACTTCGTGTGCTGCATGCTGCGCCTTGAAACCATGACCTGTGAGTCTCAGCACCGGGGCTGGGGCCGGGCAGGGGTCACACATGTCTAACAGCGTAGCTTGGAAATAACAAGCCTGCCCCAAGTCCAGGCATGGTCTGGGCATCCCTTTGTGCAGCCTATTTGCCAGAACCAGATTTGCCTCCTGCCCGTGGGAGCAACTGGCTGGTAGAGAGCAGTTTAGTGCTAGAAGAGAGCAGCAGCTGGGAATTCAGTGATGTCTGTGCTGAAAAGGGGCCAGAAGGAAGGTTGGCCCCCAGTTTCCCATCAGAGCTGCCTGTGGGCTGCAGCAGCACCACGCTGCCCTGTGTTTTTTTCTGCTGAGGAGCGATGTATACCCAGAGCTTCTGCAGCTGCCAGTCCTTTTATGCTGCATGAATTCAGCCTGGCCTCTGCAGGCTTAGCCCCTATGCACTAAGGCTCATTTTCTAAAAACAAGATGTGCCCTTGTGCTGGTGCCCTTGCATGCAAGCTTGAAGATCCTGGTCCATGGCAGAGCTTCCTCCAGGGTGGTGCGGAGCACTGCTGATACCACGGAGGGGAGACTGCATGCATTCATGGCCAGTGAATAGGGAAGAGGCAACTCATGTCGAGTGGAAGGCTTTCTCTTTTGGGTAAAATTCAGAGAAGTCTGAACGACAGCAAGGGAGGTGCTGCTTGTTTGTTTGTTTGTTTTAACTGGAAAGAGGTTCCCACCAGCTTCACTGAAGTTCTCTCACCTTTTTAGGTGAGGAGAAGGACTGAGATCCTTCCCAGTGGATAAACAAGCCCATGCTCTGTGTTGTGTGCAGCTATTGTCTGGCAGTTGCAGGGAGGGAGTGTCTGTAAATAAGCCTTTGCCTGAACGTAAATGGAATTCAGTTTTACAGAAGCATAATTTTTACTCTCATAATTGTAAGCGTTTCGACTAGCAACACTGGTAGTTAAATCAACCCAGCAATTGTGACCCCTGTGCTAGAACATCGCTGCAGCAATTTAGTTCATCTTTGGAAAGAGCTGGGTTTCAACAGCGCGTGGACATGAGTGTTCCTTTTTTGCCAGTGTGTTTTAGCACTGATGTTTTATGGGCCAGTAGCGGTCAGCGGATCCGCCTGGGTGACACTGCCTAAAATCCCATTTCAAGGGAGTGCAGCAAAAGCAGCTCAGAAAGTCAGAGCATGTCCTGATTTTAATGCTTTCATTAAAAAACAGACAACTTGTAAACACCCATTTTTTGTGATTATACATGTCACTTGCAGTAGATTAAATTTTCATATGCATAAATTAGTACCATGACTTTTTTTTCTATCTTAAAAAAGATCCTCTTAGATTTTAAGTGCAGTGTAAAGACAGCTCCTTTACATCCACGTGGAAAGGAATCTCAGTTTCATTGCTGAATGTAATGAGTATCTTAAAATGCTCTCGAGTCCTTCAGTTATCACTTTACAGAGGGTTTAATGTGGAATACGTTTCTCAAACTTTTCAAATCACTGTGAACAAGATTTTTACAGGAGAGGATAAGGGTGCCAAGTGGGAATAAAAGACAGTCCACCTTTATGAATGCAGCGTGGAAGATAAAATCTGTCCCATTAAATCATTACTCATCCTTTCAGGATATCCAGAGATGAGACCCAGACCAAAAGCAGCAGCTTCCTTGCAAACTCTATTTAACTGGAGTTAATGAAGCAGTGAAGTAGCACTTACCTCTGCCCAGAGGAGGTAACTTCAGCGCTGCTGTCTGTTTGTAGAAAGACTGCTGGGTGCTAACCCAGCACTGCAGATACAACCCTGTCAAGGGGATGGGCACCACATGGGGGTTTCCTTACCCTGTGCCTGTCTTCAGAGCACCACAGGCTGATGTGCTTCATCATCTTAGCTTTCCTCCCTGCCTTCTGTGCTCTGGATCACAGAGGTAGCTCTGGTTGCCTCCTCAGGGGATGACAAGCACCGCACCCTTCTGCCCTGTTCCTATGCTCCCAGCAGCTTTGCATTTTTGTCTAAAGCTGGGCAGGTTTCACAACGTTCGTGATCTTACAATGCCTTTTCTATTCAGGGTGGGCAACACGCTCCTGGAAAAATGTGTCATTCAAGGATAGAGAGACTTAAATTTGTTTCAGCTTTTTATTACTGTTTATAACAGCACATTTCTAGAAGAAATGTAATTTCAAAATAAATAAAAAGAACTCAAAATACTGTGTTTTGGCTTCATACAAACATTTGGGTTTGAACATTTCTCCGAGACAGACTGCAATATAAATGTGCACATAGAATATAAATATTTGAATGGTTTTAAATTTTCTGTCAGAAAACTTTCAACCATGTTAATTTCAAACTCTAGCTGAATAACAGCAGCATCTGCATTTATATTCCCTGGAAAAAGCTTGCAATGCATACTAATGACTTCAAGAGAATCACTTTCTTTAGGGCACACTGTGATCACTCACTGCCAGGGAGGATGGAAACGGACCAGCAGAAAGTTTCCCTGTGGGAAGATGTGTTTCATTAGTTCACCGTTCTCCTGTCAGTCTTCAGATGGGAGCTACTGCTGGAACAAATAATGAGAGTAGATGAAAGCAGTCACACTAAACGCTCGCTGTCCCTACACTTCTGCCAGATTCTGGCCCTGCAATTGGGATGCCTTCACAGGCTGTTATCCAAGGGACAAGTCTGAAGGGGTACCCAGCACAGAAATGAGATGTGGCTAGGCAGGACAGTGTGTGGACACCTGAGCTGGGTAGAGCATTGCAACTCTGCTCCTCAGCTGCCACAGCCTATATCTTTGTTGGATTCTTCCTTCCTCCTCGTTAAATGCAATTTTCTTTGTTCTACCCCTAGATGCATTTCAAAACTTGGCAGAAGGTGGATCACAAATTTTGATGACAGCAATGGAGGTGAGGATGCTCCTTCTCTTCTCTCCAGGTCGAAAGTGGGACCACAGAGTATGTTAGCTGGAGGGTGAAGTTAAAGATGATGTGCGACGTATGTTGCTGGGGGTTTTGCCTCCAACACCAACAGCAGCGAGGGTTCTGCCTGGCAGCCAGGAGGTATTTCCCTGGGGATCCCAGACCCCAGTCAAGCAGCCTCAGCAGGGTGAGCACAGCTCAGTGGTGGCCATCCATGTTCAAAGCAGACAGTCCTCCTTTACTGACACCAGCCTGGAAACATTGCTCAAAGTGACTTTGAGGAAGTGACAAAAAGAAAAACCCATGCTCTCATTTCTTACTGTCCCATCTGTTAATTCTGAATTGCAAAACATCTTGGTTTTAAGGAAGAAATAGCAGACAAATGCTTGCTGCTGCTGTTTGTCTTAAAAGCACAGCCTGAAGGATAGCTAGCCAAATGGGATACATCAAGCTTTTTATCAACTAGTCTGAAGCAAAAATCCTGCTGTGCTCCACAGTGACATGCCCGAGTGCTGCATTTTATCAGTGTGGGGACTGTTATTTGACAATACAGTGTTTAAAATGATTTTTTTTTTAAACCTTTTACAATCTTGCTGGCTCGTGCTTACACTCTGTGCTTAGTTCAGTGGCTCATAGTTAATTAAATCTTTGTTGCACCGAGAGCTGAGCATTTTCCAAGCAGAGTCCCTGAACCTGTTTCACAGGGTACTCTGTAGGATAACCACGTTCCCAGAGTTTGCCATCCCTTCCACTTGCAATCATGCAGGTGCTGTCCTTTCCCAGCAATTGCTCCTGATGCAACTGCTGTAATGATTTATCATGGAAAGCAACATTTGGAAAGTGTTTGTAGGTCTGAATCGCAATAAGGGAAAAAGGCAGTTCCAAACCCCCTCAACTGTCCCGTGCAGGACAAAAGGACCATAGTCACTGGGTCCCAGCCTAAAGGTAGAGACACATGTGTAACATTACTATCTAAAGGCACCTTTTTTTTCTCCTTTTTCCAGTGGCTGACTCTTGTCATGTACACCTAAAGAGATGCCTGAGCTCAATGTGGCTGGTAAGAAATCTCATTAGTACTGTACATACTGGGAAGAAAAGGGGAGGGTGCCCTTCCAGTGGCCACAGTGAACATGAGTAGGGGCCGTACAGAAAGCTCACCCTGGGTGGGTTTTCAGAGAAAGAGAAAAGGTGAGAGCTGCAATGTGAGCGGGGCTGCAAAGACAAGTGGACTTTGCGCAATTTTTTTCTCGAGAATTGCCGATGTCCTTATCAATTGCTCAGATCATCAGTGGCTTAGCCACTTGCACCCTGTTCCTACCTGAGGTAATACGTTTTCAATACATGAACTAGCAGAACCTGTCTTTTTTGTCTTCTTCCAAGGGATGCCATCACTCCTGCATATCTTACATAGCTGAGGCAGATGTAAAGCCATGTAAAGTGTGGGGATAAGAAGTCACTTAGATTTTATGTCAGTCTGATGTCACATTTTTAACTGAATTAGGGAATTTAGTTTACCTTTGAACAACAGCCCCTACCATGGGTTTCATTTGATGTTTGCTACCTCCATGACAGACCTGGAGAGGGGCTTTTTTGGCCCTGAAGTTCACCTGGAATTTTTACTACTTGGTTCTAGTATAGAATTTTGCCTTTTTCTACAAACCTTGTCCTGTTTATACATCCATAAACCACTTCAGGCATCGTGCTTCTACTAACCCACTGAAATGCAGCTGTCCCCAGTTGCAATGGGTAAGGCGTTAGTGATGACCCCAGACAGTTGGCACAGAGGAGAAACAGGGAGAAAACCCAATCCGTAGAGAAAAGGTACAGTGGAGAGCCAGCAGACTTTTGCCATTGTGTGGTGGTTGACCCCATGAACTCATGGAGAACCCTTGGGCAAAGTCACACACTTTCCTTATCAATCCAGTTCAAAAACTGAGTGAAAAAAGTCCCCAAAAGCCAGACCTTCATTGAAATCCAGGGACTGCGTCCGGATGTGCCTTCCTATAGACAGGAATTACAATAATAAATAATACATGAACAGCATCTCTAGTATCTCACATCCTGTTTCTGAAGGCAGTTGACATTTAGTGAGAAGTTGAAAGAGGAAACGTATAATCAGGGTGTAAATTACACTCCCCCAGGGAGAAAGCATGGTAGATTCAGACCTTGCTCCTCTATCTTGGCTCCTAATCGCAGTGTGTCCATCTGCAGCAGGAGCGGGGCTTCACCACTCAACGCTCTGATGCCTTCACCTCTCTGAGCTCGGTTTGCACACACTTATTTGTTTGAAAGCCTGCCCTCTGCATGCAGGAAGCTTTGGGCAGTGCACCTTCCCTTTGTCACAGCAAAGCTGTGTTCTGATGTGTTGATGTGTAGAAACAGATTATTCACAACACAGCACCCGCCGCTTGCACTGCAGTCTATCATTAGGCAAATATGAGACTAGAAGGACCTCACTTTGGGGGATGAAGTTGCTTAAATTATTGCTTGCAAATGATATTCATAGTCTATTTAGTCATCTTTTTTTTCCTTCCATGAATCATTCATAAACTGATCATAACTTCTGCAAATATACCATTAATCATAATTTTCACTTACTGGTTTTGAATGAAATTCTGCCTGTAGGGTGCTCATAAGCAGTTCACTTGAACAATTCAGCAGCTACTTGCAGCCGGAGACCGGGCAGTCGCAGCATGGACCCCTCGGAGGACTGAAATGCTTTAAACTAGAGCCTAACAAACCATGAGCGATGTGAGAAAACACACCCAGTGTGCTCCTGTTGAAAAAAATACTCTCATCTGTGATTTCTAAAGACTGACCTCCAGCTGTCTGTGTTTTGAGTGAGTTCCTTTACCTCTGCTTTAGGTGGCTTTTCTGCTCCCCCATGTGACATAGCCCACAGCCATCCCATACAAGAGCCATCCATAGGGGTCTTGAAAAACCAAACACTGTGAAGGAGTGAAGCCAGGTTTCTTACGGACATTACGCTTGACGGTACTCGGATGTCCTTTTCAGGCAAGATGGAGTTGCTTAGGGAGGAGAAGAGGAGATAAGGAGAGAAATCCATGGGCAAGCTGGAAGTATGTAACGGTCAGGACAAGCTGGAAGTGCTCTGTATATACGGTATGATCTCCTCTTGTCGTCATGTAAATGATACGGCTGGTTCCCCGGGTTAATGCACTGCAAGAATTCAGGAACAGCTCCATTATCATCGTTGAAAGTAAGGACAGCATCAGGCCTTTTGTGTGGAAGGATGGACTATTGCTTAGGTAACAGAAAAAATTAAGACACATTTTTATTATTTGAATTGTTTCCCAATTTGATTGTGTGCCATTTCTAAACATCAGAAAAAGGTTGAAGAAATTAATCATAATTCATAAGTAGCACCAGGAGGTTTGCAATTTTTTTAACTTTTTATTAATAATAAAAAATAAATAATTTTTTTATGCATATTTGAGTTCATCAACTGGAGGGATTCCATTTTATTTGCTACAGCAACAAAGAGGCGTATTAGAGTCATAGAACAGATTGTTCAGTGTTTTTCTTTCTAATTTCCAACATCTATATCAGGACTGTCTGGGAAGAGACAAGTTTATCTGAACTGCATTGTCTTTCTCTGTCCTGGCGTCTTTAAAAATATAGGGCGTCTTCAGACATAGTTCCTACTCAAAAGTTTAACTTAAATGTGCTAAATAACTGTAACCTTTCTGTAGCCCACACACAAACTCTGCTTTCGTACTTTTTTTTCATGGTGATAAAAGCAAATCAAGTGATCTATTCTACTCAACTATGGGGGAAAAAAAAATCTCTGAAGGCTCTATTTGTGAAAATGCCAAAAAGAATGATGCAAATGTCGATGGGTGAAAGAAATTCTGGGTTGCCATGGCAATATAATTCACACCATGCCTCACCCAGACCTTCCACACACGTTTCCATCGAGGCATCCACACACTAGCAACAGGCTTACTCATTTGGCAGGGAGACGTTACACGCTGGAGCAACAACTACGTCACTAGGTAAAGAAAGGACCCGTGTCTTTGTTGTCATCAGGTCGGTCTGCGGCCGTGTCTCCTTCGGCAGCTTCAAGAGCGTTACTCTTGTAGGTAGGTCTTGTGCAAGCGGGGCCACTGAACCCACCCTTTTGCTGAAAGCAAGGGGAAAGGGACATCAGTAAGATTAGACTATTCCAGTATTTTTCAGTCATTTTTAAACAAACCAATTACTTCTCCAAAAGGTGACTGACACATCCCACCTGAAATCATTAGTCATTAATTAAGCTCTCTGAAAATGTTGGCAAAGAGAGAAGATAAATAAAAAAGGGTGGCCATGGAAACATAAATAGGCTTTGCTAAAAAGGCGTATTAGTAGTTTCATTTTAGAGAAGCATGCTTGCTTAGTTTAGCCTGAGAATTCACAAAGGTAAGCAGAAACCTGGAAGTACTTCCAAGGATGTCCACTATGCAGTTCAGGGATACTCAAGCTGGCTCAGACCTGCTAGGAACAAGCTATTTGTAGCCAGGCAGAAGTCACCCGTGGTAGAATTGTGAAACTGAGTTCAACAGGTTTAAATACATTCTTGCTGTGTGACAGCCCCATCTATAAAAATACCAAGCTGTTAAGATCAGTGCATTAAGATCAGTCTTAAAAATCTTAATTTGCAGACAATGTATTACTTCTCCTTTTGTTACGATGCATAATTGCATTGCTGTGGAAGGCAATTCTGCTTGTTGTGAGACAAAGATCCTTGTCTCTAATAGTTTACTCTGGACACGGACTAAAATGTTTCTTCTCCACGAAAAAGCCAGCAGCAGACAGCAGACACCCCAGGCGAGAAGCATCACTGACATACAAGGTTGTCTCCCTGTGGAGGCACTGGGGATGCCGGCTCTTCTCACGTAAGGGTCCCTGCAGCCGATCGCCACCGGAGATGCTGCCGGCCGGAGCCCACCTCTGCCTCCACCGTGCCAACCTTGACTCTGGTGTGCGCGGTCTGTGCACGCCGACAGTTTCAGGGACGAACCCATGGCCCCTTTGGGTTGGCGGGCTGGCGCCTGCATGCTGATCCTGCACTGGGGCAGAAAGCAATAACTCACTGCTGTCAAGCTGAGCGCCGCTGCCTGTCTGTAGCGTTGGAAGAATTGGTATTCCACTTGATTTATACTTCCAACCAAGCTAATTAAGCAACAATTCAGGAGGAATCCATCATTCTGACAGACTTGTTGATTAACCATCCCACAAGCAAAGTCAAGGGTGTTTGGTAGCCTGAAAAAAAAAAAATATTGGGTCAATAGGGAGAAAAAACAATGATTTGGCCGTAATACAGCACTGACTTATTTCCAAAAGCAACAAGAAGCTTAATACATTTCACAAACACAGGGGCCAACATCAAAACCAAAGGCAGCTCAGATCAGTGGGGTGTTAGATAAGGAGGGAGAACTTCTACACCTCAGCTTTGCGTGATTAAGCTGCGAAGACCAGCCTTATGGGGATGGTGCCCCCATTAAAATCGTCTGCGCACCTTCATCTGTGTTTACCAGCTCTGAAATGTTAGCACAGTCCCTGTGAGGTTTCTGGCGTTTGTGAAAGCTCTGAGATCTGTGCAATTACGATAAGATCATCTCTCATTTTTTTTTTGATGAAAATCAGTTTCTAGTCCTCAGGGACACAAGTCTGCAAAGCCCTAAGAGGATCTGCTATTAGAAACTGAAGGGAAGGACCTCAAACAAATGCTTTATTTTTAAATCTTCCTGACGCTGAGACCCTCAAGAGGGTAAGAAGCAAGCAGTATGAAGAAGCAGAAGCTGAAGCAGATGAGATTAGGGATGCTGAACTCCCTAGCACTCAAGATGGGATAAAGAGATGATGAAATTAGGTAGGATCAGAGACAACCTCCTAATTAGCATTAGAAGGACTTTGGCTCAGAAGTGGCCAGGGCTGACCCTACAAGCATAATCTCTGGCTGCAGATCTTGAAGCCCTGCTGTTAACTGCCCTTGTCCTGGGACCCAGAGGCCCCATGTCTGGCATCTGCCTGGCAGAGGCTGTGCCCAGGTCAGGATGGATGGATGGAGGAGGAAGCTCGCACACATCTTGGCTACAGGGCCTGATTCTGCAGATGTTCCTAGAGCATGTGGTCTGGGTTTAGACTTTCCAAGAAGCTGTGGGGGCTGTGGTTTTAGTGCCCATCCTCAGTGACACCATCCTGCCATTGTGATATGGGAGACTGTGAGTGTCCATGGCCAGTTTTGGAATAACTGTATATCCCTTTCTGCCTTTAGCTGTGCCTCAGGTTTCTCATAAAGAGCACTGGTCTTCAGGGTTTCTTTGCTGCAGGGCTGGAGCTGAAACATGTTGCTTTTACCTGGCAATTCCTTTCCCCAGATACCTTATCCTGCAATTTCTGGCTATGCTCCTTGCACCCAGTCCTGCCCTCTGAAAGCTGCACTTTCTTATCCCTGGGAAGTGGGATGCCCAGGGAGAGATCACCAATCTTTTCCAGGCAGGTTTCCTGATGTCCTCTGCCTAGCAGGCTGGTGCTGCCCTGGGTGTTTGTCGCCAGCTGTGCTGCCAGCTGTGCTGCCAGCTGTGCCACCAGCTGTGCCTGGGTCGGTGTCCCCAGCCCACCGTGGCGCTGGGGTCCATTTCTGCTGCATGGCAGTGACATCTAGAGGCTCCCTGGCCTGAGCTCCTCTCTCACTGCTCACATGCTGCTGGCAGCACTCAGCAGGCAGAAAACTGCTCCTCAGGAAGCCCATTCACACCCTAAGGGTGAAGTGCTGCAAGACTGAAATCCAAGCTCCTTCCCTCGCCCTCCTTCCCTAAACCACCATGGGAAGGTTCTTTGTTGTAGCACCTCGAGGAAGTTCGGTATTGCATCTGGGATGACAAAGGTTTGAGGGAGGCAACCCGTGCCCCTTCTCTGAGAGACAAAGTGGTCCATGAGAGGATGGGGATGATTGCACAATACATACAGCTTTCCACTCCAGGAAATGTTATTCCCTTGCTTTATGTGATGTATGTTAGATCTGATGCCATCCAGCTGCCACAGAAACACCCCTGGATCGAGGCCGGCTGTGCAAGGCAAAAGATTATTGTGCAAACATTATTAGGTATCTAAAAGCATCACGTTGAAGGAAAGGGGGTAAATATATCATCTCCATAGGCTGAATTATTCAAACAGTTGATGAATGCAACTCCTGAAGCATTCCCTCTCTGCTTTCTATAGGCATGGAGGCATTTGTTACCATCTCCAGGGCTGTGAGATGCTTCCTCCCAAGCTGCAAGCCCCCCACCTGCCCCACAGCCTTTGTGGGATGGCAGGCAGCTGTCTGCTGTTCATGCCAGAGGTGTGTGAAGGTGGATGGCAGCTCCTCCAGCCACTGAGGGCCAAGCAGAGCTGAGGGCCTCTGGAGAGAGGCAGGAGAGCCATCCCTGCCAGCAGGCCCAGGACAGCATGGTCTGCAAGACCTAAACACAGTCATTAACCTATAGAGCTGCTAATGTGGCTTGGGTTCCCTCCCCCAAACTAGTAACCCACATCTTCTGAAGCTCAGAGGTGACAGAAATGTGGAAAGAAACAGAGGTTGTCAGGTTGTCTCGATTTTACTGGATGGCAAGCAGAATGGTTAAAAGAAAAATAACTGCTGTGCATGCTGGATTTTTCTTTTTCAGATACATTTTTTTTTTTCCTCTTAGGCACTGGCAATAAAGCTTCCCTTTTCATTATTATATCAGAGGAAACCAAGGCATTTTTTCCCCCCACTGGAAAAAAAATAAACAGTTTCAGTCTTGTAAGGCAAAAAGTAATGGGTAATGGCCAGCACAATGTTGCACGGCTGTGCTCCTCAAAAATCAATGTTAGAAGACAAATTGGACACCTGACCTGAAGGCCACCGACGTCACAGGTTTCCACTGAGGTGTCTTGGCCAAAACCTTCCACACCAAGGTGAAGGAAGCCAGAGGGAGAGCAATGTGCGGTGGTGGACTCAGACATGCTTTTCTGGGCTCTGCCCGCCAGACCAGGCTGTGTGACCTCAGGAAAGCCATGCTGAGATCTGTCAGAAACACTAGTGGTACCATCCTAAGGCAAGAGCAGCTATCAGGTTTTGCATCAGGCCTTTCATTGTAGCTTCCTCTCTGCATCAAATCAGCACAAACACTTAGGTTCCTGTAAATGGTAAAGGAAGGGGCTTGAAAGTTAAATTGGGTCTGCAAGTCTCCAGGGAAAGCCCAGACAAAATTCCATACTAAGCATTATAGCTTCTGCATCATCTACTGTTTGATTACTCGTTAAAAGCCACAGAGGGGAATGTTGGAGGTTTAAATTGTCTTTGTAACACCCAGCATTTCAAACAGTTCGTTTGGTTGTTGGCTCTGGGCTGGAGAGGGACTGACATAATTTCTCTTTCCCAAAACGAGGTGTCAGGAGCTCTTCCTGAACTGATGGGGCAGGAGGACACCTCATGGAGTGACAGGAATAAAGAAACAGGACTTAAGGAGGATGAAGCTGGGCATGAATAGGCTAGGACTGGGGCTGTGTACTAAGAGGCAAGAGGAGCACTTTCCGTGGCACCGCCGGAGGTTGCCTAGTGCAAGCACCGACCCCCCAGCCAGCACCCATGCCTAGGGGACCCATGCACCTGAGCCTGACACGGTGGCCACAGGGATGCTCCGAGGAGGTTTCTGTGTCTCACTGCCCTGAAACCAAATCGTGAGCACTTGGGATGGGCTGTGTGGTACTTCACGTCAGAGAGGCAGGAGAGAGCTAAGGGATCTTGGCGTATTCCTGCAAGCCGACCTGGGTCACTACTTACCTGTCAACTTCATGCTGACAGGCGTGGGAAAATGGCATTTTGGCTCAACTCTTTCAGCAGACGATGGGTCCAGCCCTTCTATTTGATGTTCATTAATGTGAACAAGTCCTAGAAAAGGCAAAGGTCTGCAATCGCTCATCTCTGTGGCTGAGACATGAAGGCATGATATCGCAGGCACTTCATCGTAGATGGCGGACTGTTTTCAAAGCCAGAGTTCAGAGCATGAGATAGGGGAATCCTGTTTCCATTAAACCACTTTTGTAAAAGTAATTTCTGTTTTTTTACCCTAGTGCAATTTCACTTTGAGTTCTTTTTACTCACCTCCTGCTCGAGGCTAGGAGAGCGTCATGCTGTTGGGCACTAGTCATGTCCAAGAGGCAACAGGCCGAGCAAACCGCTTTGCTTTGCCGAGCTGGAAGTACCAAACCGTGGAAGGCAACAGCCAGAAGCTGCTTGCAAAGCTGCTGAAATGTTCAGGAAACTGTGGTATCCACGTGGAGCCATTGCGGCTGCAGCCTAGGGATTTGCCCTCCGTGCCACTGGGCCAGCGGTGGGTTGGCACACATTCCTGATCATGTGTCATGCATTGAAAAAGTGATTTCTCTGATGAACAAACTGCTGTTACAGAGACGGCGATTTTGTGTGAGATGCTAAGCAAGAGCCTTTGGGTATTTCAATATAATAATGTACTTCTAACATCGCATTAACAAAAAATAACTGGCATTAGGCTTTGAGACAAATATTCATGGCTTTCAAGGCACCTCGTGGATGAATTGATTCTGTTGCTCAGGTAGGAAAACTGAGGCATAGACCAGTTATTTCCTCCTCTAGTCCCACAGTAAGTCAGTAGCAAACAGGATAAAAAAAGGGGGTCAGGATTTCCAAAACTCCCTTTTACTTTTGAATGAACAATGAGAGAACCTTTAGAAAGGCCTGAGGCTCAAGTGCATCCAGTGAGAGCAAGTCACCGGTAGAAATTTTTAGGTCAGGAACAGATTGTTTCTCTTCTTTGACAAGATATGCTCTGATTAGATGAAGACTTCATTAATCCAGGGATGTGCCATGTCATGTATAATACAGGAGTTCAGATGGATGGAGCACAATGTTCTCCTCTGACATGTGGCTCCGAAGCGGTGAGGTCTGGATGGGGATGATGATAGCTACCTGGTTACAGCAGGATCCATCCTGGGGTGGTTCAGAGGGATGCGCCATCAGAATTGGTTTGGTGGCATGTAGGGTCGAAGACATCGCCGTGTGCTCTCACCAAGCTGTTTGAACACTGCTTAATGTCTGGGTTCTAGGAATCCAAACAAATGTTTACGTACTACTTTTGGCAATCCACCAGGACCTTCGGAGAAATAGATAAGGTCCGAATTGTCTTCCTGCAAAATAAAAAATAAAGAAGGCATGCAAAGCTTTGGCAAATTTGAGTTTCCTAGGCCAAACAAACTTTTCCCTCTGTAAAATGGACAGATTGGGTAAGAACTTCTGAGAAACAGCACTCTAAGCCCCCTGTGCTGCTGATATGGACACACTCCCCTGATAACTCATCTCTTCTCAATTTGTCATTTAAGGTGGTTTTTTAATGACTTTTGTTTTAGGGAACAGATTTTATCGCATTTGCAGTGTATTCGTCTATTTTAAAAGCCCATTTCCCCTGTTCGCAACTCTGGAAAGTTTAAACATGGGAACTTCAGCTGAGAAGATTATGAAGTCGGGGGCTGTGTGCCCATCCCCCGTGGACAGGAGGTCGCTGTGGGGCAGCAGAGCCTCCCGCAGTTTCAGGCGTGAGCTGCAGATGGCAGAGTTGAGCTGCAGACTCGCTCCGAGACCAGCACTCAGCTGCTGGCCAGACCAGCGAGCCAAAGTCCCCCCGGCCGAGAGCCCAAGGTCCCTGCAGCACCTTGTAGGTGACACTCGGGACACAACCCCAGCACGCAGCTTGCTTTGGAAACGTTAAGCTCCTCTGGCAAAATAGATTCTTGTTCGCTGCAATCAGAGGGGCTCGCACCCGACGTTAGTGGTGATGGGGTTGCTCCGAGGGTGCTGCACCCACTTTTTCCATCTGCAGCAGAACGGAAACATGTAAAGCACCAAAGATATTAAAAGTTTCTGGGCAGCTTCTGGCTGAGGAATCATTAAATGGATTAGGATGTCTCAGCCTGGAAAAAGAGACGGCTGCATTGATGGCCGAGAGGAGGTGCATAAGAACGAATGTTCATTGTCTCTGCAGCGCAAGAACCAGGAGCAGCAGATAAATCCCGTGTGGCTGTGTTCAAACAGGCAGAAGGAGGTACAGCTTTACACAGCCTGGCATGGCAGGGCTCCTCTCTGCCGACGCTGGGGCTGCCAAAGCCTCACGGCACTTTGAAATGCGACTGGAAATGAATTGAGGGGTACCATGCTCTAAGGCATCCCTTCATGAGGATCCCGGTCCCGGTCATCATCCCAAGGTGTCTGCTGTTGGAGGCAGGAATCTGTGCTAATGCCCCTTTTGGCTGGCCTGATCCAGCACTTTCTATGGCCTTGGGCTGGGGATGCAGAACATAGGATGCTGTGAGGTGTCCAGCTTTCACTTCCAAATGACCTTTTGCGGGAGAAAACCTTTTTGCCTGTCACCCATTGCACAAGCTCTGAGGCTAGAACATCCCAAAAGGTATTGAAAGCAAAATAATCTCTTGGCCTTTAAGCAGATCTTGAAGAAGACAAGGTGGGACTGATTTTTGGCACTGGGTTTCCAAAGTGTTACACCTTCTCCTTGATCCTCTCCATTTGCACTCAGCTAGAGCCAGTGGGGAAAGCCACACTGGAAAAGGGTCGGCCCAGCTCAGCGCAGTGTCCATGCAAATACTGAGCCATACAGGCAAGGATGCTGGGATTTTTCCCTTAGCAGCATGTGCTGGCTTGTCTCCAGATCCTTGGTAATCTCCATGTCCAGTGCCCGATTTCCGTTTATCCTAAATTTGCTCAAATCCCGGATGTAATCCTTCAGTGGGGTGGAGGTGCATAATTCTATTTATTGGACTGCTTTCCCATAATTGCATTTGCCTGCGGATAGCTCTTTAATCTGCCTTTCCCCAGATTTCTCACCATCATGCCAGAATCTGTTTCTGGCCACATATGTGAGGAGGGGACCTGGGCACACGGGTGTGCGTGTGCCTGCACACATACCCACAGGTGGAAGCAGAGCATTCGGCACAGTTCGTCCTGGGCAGCAGCTGCCTCCAGCTCCTGCCTCCGTCTGCCTGTGGCTCCAATCCCAAGCAATTATGTAGAGCCAGCATGTACCCGAGTTGTTCGTTCTGCTTCAAAAGAGGCTGAGCAAATGGTTTTCTCTGCTGTTGTTCATACCTACCTCCCAGAGTGAGGGTAACTGGCAGGACAAGGGGCAGCTGATGGCTGTGAGTGATGGCTGTCCTGTCCCACTCCCTCACAGTGCAACCATCACTGCACCGGCTGGATCGAGCTGCAGCAGCTCCTTGTACCTCCAGGCAAGGCATCAGGCATTTTGCTTCACCACTTTCAGCCCTGAGGTTTTGTAGCTGAGAGATCCCACTGTGGCTTGGGAATCTCTTTTCCTTGAAAAAGCCCAACAGCCTTCTGCCTCTGCCTCGCATGGGGGGGCCAGGAATGCTCTAGTGCCGGAGCCAGGGGGGTGTTCTGGGCTGGTGGGTGTCCTATTCCCAGTTTAGCAGCACTGCAGGCAGGGAAGCCAGCCCAGGAAAGCTTCCCAGGGTTTGTTTTTCCTTGGAGGTCTCATGTCTATTTCTGGAGCCACCCCAAAGAGATTTTGCACAAGAGCACATGTGCCTCGCATGGGGGGGCCAGGAATGCTCTAGTGCCGGAGCCAGGGGGGTGTTCTGGGCTGGTGGGTGTCCTATTCCCAGTTTAGCAGCACTGCAGGCAGGGAAGCCAGCCCAGGAAAGCTTCCCAGGGTTTGTTTTTCCTTGGAGGTCTCATGTCTATTTCTGGAGCCACCCCAAAGAGATTTTGCACAAGAGCACATGGCCCGTGGCCGTGAAGTTTCCCTTGGATCACGATAACACTGAGTGCAGTTTTGCTTGCAAGGACAATATCCTGCAGGGATGGGGCTTTGGCTGGGTGCTAGTATATAACGTCCGGCTTCACCGTTATTTTTTTGTTTTATTTTGGGGGTTTTTTGTTTGTTTTGAAAAGAAACCTGAGGGATTATATGGCAGGGGAGGAGGGGAACGCAGCAGAAATTCTGATAGGACTGTTAAAATAAACAGCCTGCCAACACTGAAGAACTGGATCACAAACTTTGTTTAGGGGGAAAAAAAAACCCAACAAAACCAAAACAAAACTGCAGAAAAAAAGATCCAGCATTTTCGGAAAAAAATGTTTCCTCTTGTGAATTTGAAGTGCTTCCTTAAATCGCATTTTCAACGGAATTAGAAAACAAAGTCGGAAGCAACGCAAAGTAAGCTGGATGATGCTGTAACATTTTCAAAGAGGGGATATTGAACATTTTCATATCGTAATTCAGGAGCAGTCAAATTTTGAATGCCTGTAATTCTCGGGGGGCTCATTTTCCCTTAACTCTTCTTGAAGGATGAGACACAGAGTGAGAGGCTGCCGTAAGGAATTGGTGGTGAAGTGCCCAGTTTTAAAGGGGTTCGGGAGTGGCAACAATTTTTCTAGCTCACAAGGATCCCAAACGTGAAGTTATCATGGCAACAGAGCAAAGCATGTCTGTGAGAGGGTGAAGGCTGTGAGGGCCAGGTGGGTGCTGGGGAAAGATCCCACAGTCCAGCTTCGCAGAGACACTCAAAAAAACTGTCAGAAGGGAGCAGCTGGCCTCCACCGCCTGGCTCTCCTGCACCACCGGAGCTCTTTCAGCCTAAACTCCCTCCCAGCCTGCAAGTGCGGAGGCAGAAAGGATGGATAAGCTTCCCGGTAGGCATGCTCACAGCCCCACACGGCTGCCATGAGATGTATCACCTGGCTTCATACATGCAACAGGTTTGTGTTACCCCTTTTCAGCAAAGGGAGCTGAGTCGCACACCCATCCGTTGGAACAATTCCTTCTCCTTCCCCTCTCGCAATTTGCCCATGCCATTCAAATAGTAAACAGTATTTTAAGCAGCTTTCACTGGATGACGAAGCTCTAACAGCCTTTGCCCCGAAACATGCTGGAGTGTTTCAGAACAGCATAATGAAAACTCTCCGAAGAACACGGCAGTGGAAGAGCTGATATTACGAATGCCCTGGGAGTCAGTTAGCTTAACTTCTTTATTGATCTTCCCTCAAAACAAAGCGTTGTAGCAGAGAGGTTGAGGCAAATAAATAATAAAAACGAGAGACTTTTAACACTTGAAAACTGCAATTACCATTTTAGGGAAGACATCTCAACAGAAGCACAGTGCTGATCTCCCCCAGGGTTTCCCAGTGAGTTAGCAGATACTGTACCACAAAACACACCTTTTTTGGCACCATCTCAGGAAGAGGTCAAAGTCCCACTTGTGTCTGCAGAAAGGGGCACATTGGACAGCAATTAAAGTGGGATTGAGGAGGTGTTTGTGGATGCCAGTCAGGGCTGGACATCAGCTCTGGGCAGTTCTTGGGAGTTTTGGTCCTTTGTCAAGGCAGAGCAGTTAGCATCACACCTTTATGTTAACTTGGGTCTACACTGGACTTGGACTAGTTGCCTCTCCGGCATCTGCTTCCAAACCAGAACCTTAAAGTTCTTACGAAAGCTGCCCATCAGGCTCTGCTGAGACACCAAACCGTGCCAGTCCTGGGTCAGACATGTATGCCACTGCCCAGGGGGAGAAGGCAAGCACAGATCCCAGCCCTTACATTTTCCTGCTGCCGCTTGTCCTTTGCCTCTGGATCCCCAAGGCTTTGCTGAGGGAAGCGGTGGCATCTCTCTGCTCCAGAGAAGCTAGAAGGAGTGATGAGAAACACTTTGTTTGGGTGAAATCGGTACTGACTCAGACCTGCCCCTATTGTCAAGCCAAGCCTTTCATTATGCATATTGTGCTCTTCTGGCCTCCAGCCTGGACTGGAACAGCATTTCTGACACATCGTGAACACCTGCAGTGACATTCTAATGCACGGCTGTGTGAAGCTGTGTGGGTGATATGGGTAAGGATGCAGGAGGTTGGATGCTTATTTGACTTCGCCCAGCAAACCTGGGAAAACAGGCTGATGGATCATACTGCAGGCAGGATGGCCTTCCCTCTCTGGCGTAGAAGATCACAGAGTCACAGAATGGTTTGGGTTGGAAGGGCCCTTACAGACCATCTAATTCCAACTCCCCTGCCATGGGCAGGGACACCTTCCACTAGACCAGGTTGCTCAAAGCCTCATCCAGCCTGGCCTTGAACACTTCCAGGGATGGGGCATCCACACCTTCTCTGGGCAACCTGTTCCAGTGCCTCACCACCCTTTGTGGGAAGAATTTCTTCCTGATGTCCCGCTTCCAGTTCAAAGCTGTTACCCCTTGTGCTGCCCCTTTCTAAGTGCAGGAAGCAAACAGCAGCATGTGGAAGCTGTCAGTACTACTTGCTTGGTTTCAAGCACAGCTTAAAGGCTTTTTTTTTCTTATGGAGACTCTGCCTTTTCTCTTATGTTGATCTTGACAGCCACGACCTCAGCTAACAGTGGCAGGAAAAGACGCTGCATCTCCTTTTGAATTGTACGGCCACAGCTCTGCGTTTTTGAAGGTTTAGTACCTAGGGAATGAGAAATGTCAATATTACCATATAGTTTTCCTTGGGTAGTATTGAAATCCTCCAGCTGTCAGGTTAATTTAAAGCCAAAAAAGAAATCAAGTGTAATCACAATTTTATGATCTTTTTGGCTTCTCATGGGAAAAGCTCCCATGGCTACAATAAAAAGGTGCTAGATGTTTCAAGGACATTGATTTGTTAGAGAAAAATTTGCATTCCTTGATCTGAACACCTCCCTGAGCAAGGGAGGAGGGGAGGTCCCAGGCTCAGGAGCCAGGATCTGCTCGAAATGCATCAATTTTAAGTTTCAACCTTAGACTAGTTTCCATTTCAGTGCCATGATTTCACTCCAGTGTGAGACAAAACCAAAACTGCTCTGGCTGCCTGGTGGCCTTCAGACAAGCTAACAAGCACCCTCAGGAAAAGCACCTTCTCCAAGCCTCCCCAGCTCCTATGGGCCATGACCCAGCATAGGGCAGCACTGGCGCGGGAGTGCTGGAGCCCCTCCAGAGGCACCACTGCCCATCATTCCCACCATGGCTTCTCCCTCACAACTGGTTTGGAGACCTTGGGAACCAGCTGCAGGAAAGGGTTTTCCATTCCCTGTTCCTGCACAGGTATTTTGAAAGGGAGGAAGGCTGGAGGAACAAGGGATCTGAAACAGGGAAGGGGGAGAAGAAGCTTTCCAGGGGAGCAGCCAGAAGGAATTGCAAGGAGGTGTGAGATTTAGAGGTCTAAAGACCCCGACCATCATTACCGAGAGGAATCCAGCGCGTCACCGCTCGGCCGAGGCAGGGCTATGAGTCTGCAGCATGGAGGGCGAGGGAACGGAAAGGACTGGAGAGGACCTTGATTTTCTTAGAGGAAAAAGTGAGCAAGAGTGACCTCAATGGAAAAATATTTTCTCTCCCTCTCTCTCTGTCTCACGGACAAATATAGCCCTACACGTTATGCAAAGGCAGCGTTCAAGCATGCTTGGAATGAGCAACTTGGGAGGCAAATTGCTACCACTCGTCCTCACCCTTGCTTTTTGGCTTTTATTTCCTCTCTTCCCTTTGTCTTCTGCCCTCCAGCATGGCTTGTTCCTGACAGCTGCCACAAAGCCACCTCTGAGTGAGCCTCTGCCTCAAGAGGAGACGGGGGTGCCCGGGAAGGCAGCTAGAAATTGCGGTGAAAAAAACCACCAGTCTTCACAAAAAGACCTGAGAGATGGGTTCAATCGGGGTCACACAGGTTAGAGAAGAAGGGGAGTAACGTTTGGATTGAATGTGAGAAAGGTCTTTCTAGCTGTAAGGAAACATGGGACTAGGCTACCTGGAGATCTCACTGACATCTATCCCAGGGCGTCTTTAGGAGCCAGGTCAGCAGTACCTGTCCAGAAAGGCGCAGGCAATCATCCCTCCTCACAGATGCATTGCTCAGCGACCAGACCTTCTTCTTGCTGCCCTATTTTGGCAAAATATCTTTCCAAAATGTTTTTGCTCGGAGTCAAAAGGCTGCCAAGCGCCTTTAACTGTTTCGATCGTTTTCTGATTTCCTGGAGCTGGCAGCTCCCATGGACCTGCCTGGCTTCAGCTGCTTGTCCTCTGCTCCCATGCAGGAGCCAGCTTGGAGGGGCTGGGGGGGCCCTGTGACCTGTGCTGCCCCATCCCTGGTGCCAACCTGGCTTGCGCCAACATGCCTTGGGGAAAGCAGCAGAAACACCCAGGAGAGAATGCCAGGCAAGGCTCCAGTCCTGAGGTTATGCCTACTTGTGTTTCACTTGCAGCACCCCAATATTTCATCCTTCTGGTGAAACATGGAAGAAATCCAAGAGCAGAGGTGAGCGGCTCACACCCAGGGCAGCCATGGCTGCTCCGGGGGAAGAACTGAGCTTGGGTGCAAAGAAGAAATACTGCCTCGTGCTGTCGTCAACAGCGAACCCCCACCCTATCCTCCACCTCTAGGACTGACAGAAACAGCTCCCAAGCCCTGGAGCCAGCTCGGCCACCACACAGAGCGAAGCAAGCGCTCTTGCCAAGGGTCTGGAAGCAGAGACCTGGGGGTGGTTGGAAAAAAACAGCTGCCAGCTGCCTCTGCAAAACCAGGCAGGTTTTGAGTTTTCCCTCCCATAGAGTCACTGGGACACCTTCCCAGGCATGCTACCCACCCTCCCACCGTGGGCCTGGGGCAAAGATGGGCTCTGCAGCTCAGAGTCTCCCAGGACAGGGCGGCAGGGCTTGGGAGGTGCAGAAATAAGGCACTTGCAGAAGGCACTGTGGGGCCAGCCTCTTTTACCCAAGGTGGCTGCACCTGTGTTTCACATTCTAAGGCTGTGTGTTTCTCTTGCCTTGGCTGGGAAGCCCCAGCTCCCGCCCATGGCTGTTTCTAGCACTCGCTGCACCTCCCAGGGCAATGCAGCTCCATTCCCTGACACTCCTAATGGCTGTGGGCATCAGGGCTAGGCCCACCCTTGGGCTGCACAGACATCCAACTCCGATAGTGCCAGGAGCATCAGCTAGCTCGCCCTCTTACTCAAGGGGCAGTAAGTAATAGTAGCAGTCAGCAGCAACATCAGTAACAACGCAGTAGCAATGCTTCCCTTTCAAATGCCAGAATATCCCCCATGTTGTATTCCTGAGGAAAAAAAAAATTAAAAATAAGAAATCAAGTCTTCCTCAAACCCAAACAGCTGGGAACTGGCACAGATATCCTCATTCGTACCCCTCAGCTCAGCCTCTACGTAAAGGAGTCAGACAACATCTGCAGCGTCATCTCTAGGATGTGTTGTAGGAAAATGGGAAGAAGCAGAGGCCAGAGGAGCTGTAGTCACCCCGGTGGGCCATGCTTGTCCAGCACAGACGGTGAGGGCAGGGCAGAGGTCAGAACAGCATCATCTCCCATGGTCAAGGTTGCTGCCTGCTGTTATCCCAGGGCTGTGCTTCCCACTTTTCTTGGATGAGTGTGATGCTGTGAGCGTGGAAGAGGTCTCCCCTCCACAAAGCTGGTTGTGTCTGATTTCCAGGAAATCAATCAAATGGGACAAAACTAAAGCAAACACATCGATCTGTAAACAGAGAGACTTTTCTCAGTCTTTCATAACACCCCACAAAAAAAAAGCAACAATTATTTTCCTTGAAGAATAACAGCAAATGTCATCTGCCAGCGCTATTTCCACTCCCGGTGGGGAGGCAGACTGGTGCTGCTCCCAGATTTTCTGTGAATGGGCTGGGAGGCGGAGCAATTAGGCAGAAAAGAATAAACCATTCAGCCAAACACAACAGCCAGCAGAAGAGCG
>NW_010271285.1:95164-106330 GCF_000690775.1 Eurypyga helias
CGCCCCCCTCGTGGAGCGCTGAGTGGTTCCGTGAGAGGCGGCAGGACATGCAGCACACCCCCAGCTCCCCTGCCACCCCAGGGCAGGTTTTGTGCCCCTTAAGAAGCATGAGGTGGTATTTGCCCACCTAAGGAGTCATCTGTGTTTGCAATATACTAAAAATTAAAATAAGAATACGTGGTTTTGTACTTGCAGCCCGCAAGAAGAGTCAGTATGCGCTGAGTGGTTCCGTGAGAGGCGGCAGGACATGCAGCACACCCCCAGCTCCCCTGCCACCCCAGGGCAGGTTTTGTGCCCCTTAAGAAGCATGAGGTGGTATTTGCCCACCTAAGGAGTCATCTGTGTTTGCAATATACTAAAAATTAAAATAAGAATACGTGGTTTTGTACTTGCAGCCCGCAAGAAGAGTCAGTATAATACTGGGGGCTGGCAGCAAACCAGTCTGTAAACCGCCGTAGGTTTCCAGCCCTTCCTGGTGTAATGCCTGCGCTACCTTAGCACTGTGAAGACAGAGGTTAAGCTCTTCCTCACAATGCCTGTGGGATTGGTAAAATGCACCTTCACCCCAGCTGTTACTGCAAATGTTCCCCAAACACGGTGGGAGGCAGAGGAGAAACCAAGGGGGACCCTAGCCAGGAGCCAGCCCCTTCCTGGTGGCCTTGTGTCTGGGACCTGCCCAAGGGCCGGTGGCCAGGTCTGGGATCCCTTCTTGCTCCCACTGCTTGGCAGAAGGAGGGAGGGACCCGCCACTGCCAGCTATGAGCAGGTGCTGCTGGGGTTTGGCCGGAGTGGTGCCATCTGGGCATCGTGGCTGCGTCTCCATGGGGTTCATACTCATCGGTACAACTTCCCAAGGGATAACAAATCTATTCTCTACCACATTTTTTGATTTTTTTTGATTAAAAAGCTGCATTTTTCTCAGAAATTCCATCTGTTTGGTAAAAATGATGTTTGTTGAGTAGTCAGTTTTCAGTCAAAAATATTTGGGAGGAAATGCTGAGCAGTCCAACTACCCCTACTTGAGCCATACAGCTTGAGCAGAGGTATGGTGGCAGATGTACCCCCTTGAAGAACGGACTTGACTAAATGGGATAGGACGGGATGGAAAGGAAATAATAAATGCAATTTGTTAATGTCCAAAAGGAGAGAAAACAACTTCAAAGAAAAAAAAAAAAGAGAAAGGCAGAGATTCTCTGCCCATGAGCTACTGGGAGGAGATGTATCAGGCACGGGACAAGAGCCGTGGTCTGTGAGACTGAAGAGGCTTTTTAAAAGCCACAACCTCACCTAGGCACGTCTTAGGAGACACCAATAATTTTGTTTAGTTTGGCACATTCACATCACCTGACACGCAGCCATCTAGAAAGGCTCTTCTGATTTTTGCTCCATGAACCGTGAACACAGGCTTCACAGGAGGAAATTTCTGTGTGATGATAATCCCTGAAAAATATCAAAAAAGGATATGCCAGCAGGGTCTGCTTCAGGGCAAGCGTTAACTGTTTGGCAGGTAGGACTGACTGTCCCTCTGGCATCAGGTCTCAGGATCTCGCATCCGACTGGCTCGGGAAAAAGCACCACCGGTTTTGTGTGCTCATTTTCCAGGTTCTGTACAATTTCTTGGCAAATAAATAATACTTTGTTGAAGTCTTTTTTGAAGTCTATTTTTTTTTTTCTTTGAGCAAACACAGTATGAAACGTGGTTTTGTGTGAAAAGCCTGAAGCCAAACAGTGACAGATACCTTTTTGCTCCCATCGATCATGTGGAAGAGCTGTTTGGAGGCTGCTGTCTCTAAATAACACCTCGCGTGTTTGAGAAGTGATGTATACAGCCATTCATTCTGTCTTTGGAATGATAAAAGCCTTCAGATCAACTGCCTTACAGATTTCTTCATCTGCATCTCCTGGGCCCGATGATGGGAAACGTGGGGCACAAATCTCTTCTGGCTCTTCTAAAACACTTCTTTGCAGAATTGGCAGTGCCATATTGGTGAAACCTGACAGCAATAATTTTTATTTATTATTTTATTTATGTATGTATTTATTATGATCAGCAATTCTTAGATTTTGGAGTTATTGGGACATGCATGGATTTCTTGTCTCAGCCAGGGGACATTTTCCCCTTTATGCTGCATAAATGTGTAGTCCTTCCTCCACTCCCAGACCACTTAGGCCAGTGCCTGCTCATGAGTGATGACATGCATAGTGCGCCAAGTGCCCCGTCTTCCCATCCCATATAGCATAAAAAGGTACAGGCACAAGTCCGTAGGCAGGAGGCCCTTATCTCCAGCTCTATCCTTCTCCAACCCAGGGCAATTGGCTGACTGAGGTGCTCCTGACCTCCCCCAGGGATTCCCTATCCCTCTATGCTACCCTGGTAATGCAGATTCAGGTCCATTAAGGGCTTGCTGCCCCTTCCTTCTTCCAGGCTGTCTTGTTTCTCTCCTTGAGCCATACACACCATCGCCAGATGCTTTTCACCGTCTTCTATTGATCAACATGGGCAAAGCAAAGGGCTAAGCAGGGGGAAATGGATGGTCCAGTATATTTGGAAGGACTTGCTCAACCTTTTTAATTTTCCAACTCTAATTCAGCATCCTTTGCTTTGAATTGTTGTTCTTTATTCCCAAATAATATTGCAGGTGAAGTACACAAGAGGGGTCCAGATGACTGAAGACCCATCATGACCTTAGAAGAGAAGCCAGAGACAAAGCCCCACATGTCAGTCTGAGGTCATTCTGCTCACCCTTAACGGGACAAGCTAATGAAGGAGTCTGAAGAGCTTTACCTTTCCTATGCGGTACCTGTTCTGGCCAATTTGTACATGTGCTGACCAGAGCAGGGCCTTGAGCCACCCTCCTCCTGCTTCACACTGAAGCTGGCTGAACCCTGGGGGCCAGATTTGCCAAAGGAAGATGCTGAGAAGACGGAGGCAATGATGTGAGCTTCTTATGAGCCGCCTCTAGCCTCCTACCTCGGTCCTCACTACCAGTGAACTGAGACAGGTGTAGCAGACACATGTTCTGAGATCTGTTGATCCTGGCCATTTGGCTGTCACCAGGGTCTGAAGCCACAACCACAGCTGTAAAGACTTTCTGCTTCAACATACACACACACCCCCTTAAGCAAGAAGGACATCAAGGACGTTTACCATTTGACGTAGTGTACAGAGATTCACTGCGACTGTGAACAAGGATTTAGTCTTGCCCTGCTGCAGATGACCCGTGAGACAGCTAATGGGTCAGTCAGCTCTGCAGATACCCGGTCTCCACAAAAATCAGGCCTGCAGCTTTCCCTATAGCCGAGCTGTGATGCTGAGAAAAAAACAGACCCACCTCATGCACAATATTGTAACTTTGACAATAATGCAAAAATCAAGAGCAATAGCTTGAGACACAATCACTTAAAGGCATCTTCTTGTCTCCTTGAGCCTGTATTACACAAAATAATTACAATAAATACAAGATTAAGTACTATCAAGCTTCTAAAAATGCGCTGTGCATATTAGTGCCCCTAAACAAGACAGCACTTGGCATGAGGGCTCTTGGAGGAGATAATCTCTTTCTCTTCCCCTCTGTGCACACACAAAACAAGATTCTCATCATTTTGATGTCACGGCAAGTCCAGCAGATGAAAAAACCCCAACAAAACCAACCCCAAATCTCACAGACACATCAAAGGGGCTCAGCCAGTGAAGGAAACAAGCACACTTCTTACATCAGCCTGCATAGGGTTGCTATGCAACCAGGAAATCCACGCGTGTTGCCATGACAATGTCACTTCATCACCATTCTGTGCACAGCCCAAACGTCGGTGAGCACATGCCAGGACATTTTTTGGCTGAGAGAATTGGGCTTGTTCAGCCTGGAGAAGAGAAGGCTCCGGGGAGACCTTATAGCACCTTCCAGTACCTGAAGAGGCTACAAGGAAGCTGGGGGGGACTTTTTACAAGGGTCTGTAGTGACAGGACAAGGGGGAACGGGTTTAAATTGAAAGTGGGGAGGGTTAGATTGGGTATCAGGAAGAAGTTCTTCCTGGAGAGGGCGGTGAGGCACTGGAACACGTTGCCCAGAGAAGCTGTGGATGCCCCATCCCTGGAAGTGTTCAAGGCCAGGCTGGATGAGGCTTTGAGCAACCTGGTCTAGTGGAAGGTGTCCCTGCCCATGGCAGGGGGGTTGGAACTAGATGGTCTGTGAGGTCCCTTCCAACCCAAACCCTTCCATGATTCTATGACAGAAAAAGGTGGGATCAAGCACCATGAACAGGGGGTGCTGCTATCACAGCCTCAGCAAAGCACAAAGGGCTGCTGAGGGGTCTTTAGCCTTTCCCTCTTAACACTTTGTGGCTCAGCATTTTCCTTCAGTGTTTCTCTAATGATGCCACATCTGACATCTATGACCACAGCCATGGACAGCATGCAGATGGGCAGCCTGTTCTGTGCACAGTGGCAGCATCCTTCTCCCCTCGCTGCTCCCTGGGCACAGCAGCAGCCAGGGGAAGCTTGCAATGGAGAGTAAATACATGGGCTGGGAAGAGAGGGAGCTGCTTGTGTCACCGGCAACACGCGCTGCTTCTCAAGCTTACACAGCACTAGTATCATTGCTACTATTATGATGCTCATGATGAGTAGCACCAAAAATAATAAGGTGACGATGTTAAGGACCAATAACTCAGCCAGCTGGAGTGCCACCTAATGTCACATTAACCCAGGAAGGGTAAGTAAGCTGGAGCTTGTGTAGGTGACCTTATCCTAGATCCTGCAGTGCTGAGCTCTTCACAGATGGGGAGGGAAGGAAGGGCTTTGGCTGCTGTTAACCAGGCCTTGGGCTGCCGGCAGCTGCGGTGTGTGGGCTGGGACAGCCGGATGGTTCCTCTCTGCAGTGTCCATCACCCCTTTGGGGATGGTGTGTTGATCTCAGGGCTGAGCATTCTGCTTCATTCCCTCTTCTCCGAGGAAAACCACAGCTCCTCAGTGAGAGAGGACAAGGTCTAGGCACTGCTGAATCACACCTAAACAAGAACAATAACCAGAAACCAGATGTTCAGGAGCTTCCTATGAAGTCAGGTGTGAAGTCTGCCTGGGTTCCTCCTGAAAACCTGCCAGCCTCCCGCCTGCCCACTCTGGCTGCCTCCATGTCTGCTGCCTGTTCCCGACTCCACAACATCAACAGGAATCACTACAGAGGCTTTTGGGTCAAGTTTGGACACCACCAGGCACATTTCCTTCTTTGAATCTGCTCCAGGGTTATATTGAGGGTTGAAGCATTGGGAGCTGAACCAGTGCATGGGATACTCCAAATCCTGGTCCTGCTCATGGCTGCTCTTATCCCAGAGCAAGGTGTGCTGGCAATGAAATATAAATTCCAGCTGTTGCTCTGTTGGTGTGTATTTTGCCTGTGTACCCAGCAATTTACTTGCTCTTCTTTCGCCTTTCCCTTTTATTTTTTTTTTTTTCCATTTAAGGTTGCGACATCTGCCTATGTGGTAAACAAATCTGTAGGAACAATATTAAGAAAATGGAAAAATTCAGATCATTTGCCAGTCTGCTCATGCTTGGAGCAGCACCCAGGATTTGGCTTTAAAAATAACCTTTAAATTTCATTTAATAACTGCTATCAAAATCCTATCTGAATCCTAATGCAATTTTTTTTTTTTCTTCTTCCCGCTTTTCACATCCATCTAGTCTGAGGGAGGAATGACAAAATATTGTCATTACGTGTCCTTCATGTCTCCGTACGGCTCTTTGTAATTTAGCTGGTGTTTGACTCAGCCATTTGAAAGAGCAAATCCTAACACCACACATTCATGCAGCTCCTTTCTCAGTGAAGGAAAGGAAAATTGCTGGCACCACACAAAAGCTTCTATATTTTGCTTTTCATATATATTTTCCCCTTTGTGCTCTGTGGCTTTTCAAAACGACCAGACTCGCCCAACCAAGACAAATCCTTTTTCTTTCCATTTTCTTCTTCTTCCTTTTTTTTTTCCAGAGGGAAGTTGTGTTTGTATTTCCCTCGGACACCCCATGGGACTGACTGCCAGGGGAGGCAGGTGTTTGTGCCTCATCCGTGCCCTGAATGTCAAGCCCTGATCTTGGGACACTTCATGGAGCAGTGGCTGTGGTACCCTGCCCTTTTCCATAGGGAAAGGTAATGGTGCTCCTGCTCCGCTGCGAGGAAGGGTGTGGGGAAAAGCCCCTTCTTGTCTCAAGCCTAGCACTTAGGTCGTGGTTACACTGGGGCAACATGGGCTTTACCCAGCAAAGGCGTGTAGGATGGAGTTTACAGTGATTTCATCTCGTTTCTTGTTTCACAGTTGCAAGGGACGTAAAACCAGTCAACAGACCCACAGATCATTAGGTTTCCACATTAGGCCTGGCCGAAGGTGGTCAGAGTGAAGGTCTGTGCAGCCTGGTACCTGAAAAGGGGATACTAGGAGGAGGATAAAATTAGGGCAAACCCACGCGGGGATTGCTCCCAAACCTTATGCGTCTCCAGCCACGCGTCGCCGAGGAGCTCAGCGCCAGAGATGTTCTCCATGCACTACCTAGCTCTCCAAAGAGCTTTCTCTTGCCAACGTGTCCACTCTTCCCTCGGACCCGCATGAGGTTTTCGGTGTCCTCAGCATCCCAGGGCAAGGCACTCCGCTGTTTTTCTGCCCACCCCACAGAGAGTCAGCCCCTTCTTGCTGCAGTCCCAATGCCACAGGCGATGCACGGAGCAGACCTCGTGTCGGAGGGGCACGAGGTGAGACTTGCCGCACATGGCCCCTCCCACCCCCCTTCAATCTCCCAGCCAGCCCCCAGCTGTACGGGGGTCTTTCCCAATGCAATGTCAGAGCGGAGTGGTAGCGTTCCATTTCCTTGCCGTTCCGCTCCCAAGCGCTCAAGCGAGCAAGGCAACGGTAGCTGCAGGGTAGCGGGCGAAGGTTTGGAGAGGGAGCCACAGAAACGGCTTTCAGCAGCTAGCAGGGGGGAAAAATAGCTCTGCTGGCGCACGGCTATAAAAAGGTTTATACGCTGCACTTTGAGGGAGAAAATTGACTCCATTACAGTCAAGTGGCTCGATGCCTTCAGCGGCGTCTGGACACTTCTGATGCACAAGGAAATTGTGATGCCTTTTGTTGTGGTCCTTTAGCAGAGCTATGCAGCCGATGCTCTCAGCCACCTGCTCTCTGCACTGCTGCCCTCCCCGTGCCTGCTGGACCTGGCGGATGCAGGAATAACTGCGTCAGAACTCTCCGATCCTCCCTTGGTCCTGCCAATGTTTGCCCAGTGACTTTTGAGCCCACGGTCCCTCCTGTCTGGTGGTACCCCTTGTTTCCATGGGCTCATCTCCCCTGAGGTTTGGGGGACACGAGGTTCGTGTCTCTTTGGGATCATGCCCAAGCTCTCAGTTGGGACCAGTGTGGTGTCATCCACCCTTTTGCTGTGGGAACACCCACCTGGATGAGGACCCTCGCACCGACTGTGCTGTCAGGTTGCAAGTTCAGTGGTGCTTTTCCCCAGTCTTGAAGCACCCGCTTCTCTGATGAGCTATGGGGGGCAGCACCGAGTGCCACCTCTCTCCAGCCAACAGACACACCCCCATGGCAGCCCTGTGCAAGCATTGCTTGATCTGGACATCTAGAACCCAAAAACCAGAATTCTTTAGCACAGTTTGTCAGATTGGGCTTGGGATAGGGGTTTTAGTGTCTGGGGACATTGAGGTGAAGCCGGCAGAGCTACCCGCATTAATACCAGCAGAGAATTTGGCCCAGTGATCAAGTCTCACATGAAAGCCCAAAGTTTAGTGATTTCTGGCTTCGAAATATCCTGTGTGTTGGCTGCCTCTGTCTTTGTAAATGACTTGTTTTGTTACCGTCACATATGTTTTATATACACACGCCTTTCTGGCATATGCTTATTCCCTATAGGAAACCCATATGCTAATTCTTCCCTGTCTGGGCACAGCCTATCAAGTTGCTAATGGAGTACAATGGGTGATGGCGAATGAAGCTTTCATTTTCATTTCAGAGCAGCAACTCCAGCCAGCAGATGTAGCCAGGCGAGGCTGACATTTAAAGCAACTACCTAGATTACATTACTGAAATTATATTTAATATGGATAGCCAAATCTTTCAAACAAAATCAATGTTCTTTTACTTAATAATATCCTTGCCACATCTTAATGAAGGCTCCTCCAGCTCAAGGCCCTATTTTTCTGCATTCATTCCGTTGTGTGACATCGCTGACTGCATCAGATGGTACATAGTGCTATTTTCATCTGTTTCTATCTGCTTTTATGCATTCCCATCCTTGATTTGTCAATTGCCAGATCAATTAATCAAGGCACTCTTAGGGGAGAAACATTTTTATTACTGAGAGGGAAGGGGAATTTGTTTAAATTCTGCATCTTCCTGCAGCACCCAACAGCTATTATTAATTCTCCCCACCAGGCACGAACAGGAGGACGATGAGGGACCTACAAACCTGTCTGTGGTCACCTGAGTTACTTGCAAAAATAAAAATCAGGCCAGGCTAGTCCATGGTCTGCCCCTTGGTTCTGACACCAGGAGAGGCACCTAGGCAGTGTCCCCAAGTCTGGGTAGCCCCAGGGGAGCCTGGGGGTCCCAGAGCAGGTCCCTGCGCAAGGCTGAGCTTGTCACAGGCAAACCTCATGGATGAAAAAGGCAGCACTGGAGCCCAAGCAGAAGCTGTGGGCAAGATGAGAAAGACACTTGTCATCCCAGTAAATTCAGTTTAATCAGCGATGCCTGAAGAAATTTAGTCGAGACAGGAGCCGTACTAAAACTTTGTGCCATTACAGAGCCCAGCATAAGCCTTTTCTGAAAGCTGGGGGGAAAAATATTCATGTGTCAGCTGGTGCCTGTCTCGGGGCAAAGTGTACCCCAGCAGGGACACCTGAGCATCCTTATTAAGCAGTAATTTTGCTGCAGGCCCACACAGCTCTAGTATATTCCAGAAAGCAGGCTCCTGGCCCCAAAATGAGCACCAACAACCACGTTTTCTCCCATGACCACAGCACAGGCATGATTCCTGCCTACAAGCATGCTTCCATCACTGGGATCACTGTCACGCTTCCCATCATGATTCCCTCTTTGCGTGTACTGGGCTTTGCATGCTCTCTTCCAAAATGACCTTTCCGTTGGGAGACTCTTTGGTGGCTGGAGAATCCAGCTGGGAGCTAGTCTTGACTGAAACACAAGCTCAGCGCATCAAGTCTCAACACTTACTTGTGAATGCCTGGGCATTTACAGCCAAATTGAAGTGGGTTTTGTTATTAGACATGGGGCTGCACTGATATCCCTGCATGATCCATCCCTCTCCCCAGACCTTCTTTAGAAGTAGCCCTGGTCTGGGGGCCAGGTTGCCACCCAAGCTGATTGCCCATGGGCATCTCTGCGCACCCAGCTGACCAAAGGCTGGTGATCCCCTTGCCCTGAAGACATCCTCTCTCAGGGTGTGGGCTACAGGGATTAAAAATAAATAAAGAAAAGGATTGCTTAAATAGTGTCTCCAAAGAGGAAAATAAAATTGCATGGCCCATAATCCAGTTTGCCATTTTTTTCCATCCCATTAACCCCCCTCTAAAGAATTATTATTATTGTTTGTCAGTAGAAAATCTGTCGGGGCTGGGGTGAGCTCGGTACTTGCAGCTGCCAGCCCTACTCCTGCAGTGGGAAGGCAAAAGCTCCCCATCCCTCTGGGGTCCTGACGCTCCTCTGGGTGTGGGAGAAGCCCCCCCCAGTTTTGCAACTTCCCCAGCCTTTTGTGCCTGTTGGGTTCATTGGTTTATCAGCGGTTGCTTGATGAGGTTGTGTGGAGCTGCTAGAGCTGCAGGCACAAGATAAAGGTAGGGTTTTGTGTAGTGGGGTTTAGAACCAAAAAGTAATTTTGGCAGGAAAGGGATGTGCCTCGCGAGCCCATCTAGGTGACGTAGGTTGGGGAAGGGGGAGCTGCTGTGGCAGCTGAGTTATCTGCATGGAGGACTGAGAGGAGCAGAAGAATGTGCATGAAGATCCCTGCCAGGACCAACTCTTCCAAATAAATTACCTTGCTCTTCCAAATAAATTACCTTGCTCAAGAAATATGCACTGGGCAGACCAGACCCACAGCTATATTTGGATCAGTCCTTTTCCTCGGTCGCTGTGGGATGGAGCTTCATCCCAGGGAGGCCAGAGTTGACCAGTGCATCCATGAGGTGGTGATGGTTTGGTTCTCTGACCCTCAGCCAGCAACATCGCAGAGGGGGGCTGGCACCCAGGGGCTTGGCTAGTGAGGGCCCAGAAGGACTGATCCAGTGCCACCAGTAGCATGGGTGGACTTTGGAGTGACCACAGAGATCCCACGGACAGGCAGATGTAAGAGCATGATGGGAGGAACATCCTCCCACAGTGTGTGTTAAAACCGCCAAGGTTTACGCTGGAAGTGGGACTGAGCCCACGCATGACTGCAACACAGACCAAAGTCTTACCCAGTGCCCCAGGCCCTCAGCACGGACATGGCTGCGGGTGGTGACCTCTCGGTCCTTCTCTGGGGGTCTGTCCTCCCTGTCCGAGCTGCCAGCATCTCCAGGCTGGCACCAGACTTGGTTCGGGTGGGGAGCAGGATCCCAGCTTGTGCCCGACACCTGCAAAGCTCCACTGATGAGGTGCCTGCCCCTGCCTGCATTCCTCTGTCCTGGGACAATCCTGAACTGCTGGACCCTCTCTTCCCTCTGCCAGTACCGCTCCCAGGATGGTGCTGCTCCTCAGACGACGGCTCGGCAGGATCCTCCTTTCAAGGCTGAACTACCACTAGCTGTAACAGGAGGGAAGCTCTGCTGCTCCTGTAGGTAACCTCCACCCTGGCATTCGTGGGAGAGAACTGTTCTCCCGAAACACACAGAAACAGCAACAAGAAAGCACTGTCTGACTGAGCTTTTGCCAGCAATACCAAAGTGTGGGTGCTCTGGGTGGCTCAGAGCGAGCCCCTGGGATTACGCTACTTGAACCAGCGCTCCCACCCAGAGGGACATCAACATTGGCTGCGACGGGTCATGAACTCAACCCCTCCGTGCAATTCACCCCTCAAATCTTACTGTATTTCCAGTGGAGGGCAGGTCTGAGAGCCACACGTGCCCAACCGGGCCACCTTTAGCACGGTGACCTGGCCCTTGCATGGGACAGGCT
>NW_010271285.1:106693-159963 GCF_000690775.1 Eurypyga helias
GCGCCCTGGCAGGGGACAGGCTGCGGAACCGTGTGAAGCCGAGGTCTGAAGACGTTACTGGGGATGTGACAGGGATGCACAGCTGTTGGGTGGATGGCCAGCCTCGAGGGACAGGCTGCATGGCCAGCGTCTGCTCCCTGCCTCTGGAGGGCAGGTCCTCCTTCAGGTATACAGGAAGGCAGAATTTGGACTGGGGCGCAGTATTAAAGATCTTAAAAGGCAAAAAGAGAGAGGGTGGGGAGGCACTGGAACAGGCTGCCCAGAGAAGCTGTGGATGCCCCATCCCTGGAAGTGTTCAAGGCCAGGCTGGATGAGGCTTTGAGCAACCTGGTCTAGTGGAGGGTGTCCCTGCCCACAGCAGCGGGGGTGGAAGTAGATGGTCTGTATGGTCCCTCCCAACCCAAACCCTTCTGTGATTCTATAAATGGTGTATATGGCCACTGCGCAAACGCAGCATTGGGCCTACAGGGTAAGGACCACTCTTTGCCTATACTGCTCAGGGTAAACCAGGGCACTGGGCTGTGCTCTTGGGCACTTCAGGCAAACAAATACACTTATAACAGAAAGGTGAACCAGAAGTAGTCATACTCATAACCTGCTCAGCAGCACCCCCATAACAAATCCGTCCTCAGGTGTCTCCCACAAGCTGTCTTCTGCCTGGCGGGAGCAAGCCCCAGACAGCTGCAGACATTTGGGCAGCTGAGCTTGCTGACGGATGGGCATCCAAAAGCATCAAGGCAACCCCAGGCTGAGGAGGAGGCATGAAGTCCGTGCCCACCAACACCACCACCACGTGTGGTGCAGACCAGCCTCCATGCTTGGTACCAGCCGAGGACTGCCCTGCCACCTGAATGAAATCAACCGTTTCCAGTGGGACTACAGCCTATACATCCCACTCTGTCCAGGTTATTTCCAGTGGGACTACACCCTATACAGGGTGTATAGCCCTATACATCCCACTCTGTCCAGGTTTCCCCCCTCCATGTAGCAGAAACACCACCCGAGGCCTCTCCTAGGAAGCGAGAACCCTGCTGCCCAGGTCTTCCCCAGCCTTTACACTCCTTCCATGCAGGACTCCCCAAGTCACAAAGCTGAAACCCAGAGCAGGGAGTGAGCCCAGCATCCTGCTTGCAGGAGCTGGACCAGGGTGAGTCCAGAATTGGCAGACTCAGATGGAGAATGGCCCAAAAAGGAGGTTGACTTCACAATACGGTGGCTACAGCATGGATTGGGGGTCTTTCTCCTCCTTTAGGCACTGGTTCAATATCCAGAAGTTTGAAAGGAGGCTTAGTGTGGCGTGGATCCTGCCCTTTCAGAAATGATGAGCATCACAACCCCAACCAAACTGGAGAGACACATCGGGGCCTCCTGACCTTGACTCCCTGAGGAACTCGATGATGCCCTTCTGCAGCTGAGTCGTATTTTTAGGTCCTTCTCCCTGCTGATTCATTAGGGGAGATAATGTTCTCCAAACTGCCGGGCGTCTGACCCTCGAGGTGTGTATGCCACGCACCCCTGATAAATATAGACCACTTCAATTACATAAACTGTCTAAGAAGCAGCGGCTGTCCTCCCTGCAGGCATGCGAGGACCGGGAACCGAACCGCTTCTGCCAAGGGTGCGGATGGACGCCTCGCTATTCGTTTCATTTCCACCGCCTTCTATTTCCGATGACTTCCTGCTGCATCGACTTAACGAGTGACTCAGGGAGGTTCGGTGGCCCTGGATGTACTCCAGGTTCAGTGCAACCTCCCCACTGCTCTGCCCACCGCTGCCAGTGTGAGGTGTAAGGGCCTCCTTTCTACCCCTCCCTTTTTCTGGGGGAGATGTGGCAGAGCGGTGGATTAAGATTTGGAGAAACCCAGCTGAAATCTGGGCTCATTTCCTAACTGGCTGTGTCAGAGCATTTGGCGGATTAGGGGTAACCAAAGGACTTGATACCTGGGGGTGGAATGGTCTGTCACTGGAAAAGGCACCCGGTTGGGATAACAGAGCACCAAAGGCACCTGAGGGAATGCTGTGGCAACACGGAGGGCTTAAAAAAAGTCTATGTGCTTGGTAATAAAGCCACCTTGGTACCACATAGCAAGGCATCAGTAGAGTCAGGCTGTGATCTGACAAAGTAAGTGCCCGATAACTTCAGGACCTGGCTGTGATTGCAGTGGCTGAGTAATCATTAAATAAAGCATTGAAGGCATGAAGCACGTTACTAACAGACTTGACAAATGCACACCTAAGCAGGGGTCCTGTGCAGGGGGTTTTAACCCCTGGTTCCTTTTAGCACTTGCAGCAAGAGCCCCATGGGGAGGACCCAGAGAAACCAAGTCTGCCCCATGTCAGGAGGTCTCTCTCCTTGAGAAATCACAAACCAGCACAAAGCCTCGTGTTGGTTAGAAAGAGAAGCGGCTGCTGCCGTCAAATGCTCCTGCTGCTCGCCACGGGTTTGGCATGGCGCAGCCAGGCTGGCTGCGAGCAGCGTCGTGATGGCAGCGGGCTGCTCAGACAGCTTGAGGGATATTTATGGCAAGGACCGTGCTACCTGTATTTGTTGTTCCTGCTGTGCCAGCATCCAGTGTGTCCTGTAATAACTTTAATAGCTTTTATGCAACAGCTAGGAATGATGAAGCTAATTCAAGATCGGGTATTTAACCCCCCTGGTTGTATTCCTGTCCTTATCTAACCGTCAACAGCCTGATCTCTTCCAGAGTCCCTTGCTGTCCGATTCAGGCCACAACAGGGCAGAGGGCTGGTCCCAAAGCCAGGGGCTCTGCTCTGGCCTTCACAGAAGCAACTAGCTGTGCTTCTGCTGCCAGACTGCCCCTTTCCTGATGTGCCATGGCCTGGCACCAGGGTGAGTAAAAGGGACAACTGTGACCAGACAGACTCTCATGGGGCTGGAGCCCCTATTCACCCGCAATCACAGAATCATGGAAGGGTTTGGGTTGGAAGGGCCCTCACAGACCATCTAGTTCCAACCCCCTGCCTTGGGCAGGGACACCTTCCACTAGACCAGGTTGCTCCAAGCCTCATCCAGCCTGGCCTTGAACACTTCCAGGGATGGGGCATCCACAGCTTCTCTGGGCAACCTGTTCCACTGCCTCACCACCCTCTCCGGGAAGAATTTCTTCCTGATAGCCAATCTAAACCTCCCCACTTTCAGTTTAAGCCTGTTACCCCTTGTCCTGTCACTACAGACCCTTGTAAAAACTCCCCCTCTATGGCACAGTGCAGTGTGTCCCCAGCAGCAGTGTATCCCCAGGGACATTCCCGGTCCTGCTGAGCCATCTGGGAAGCGGGAAGTGGTGGCACACGCTGCTGGATGGTGGCACACCCAGCAGTGGAACCCAAGGTCTTTGCCCCAAGGTCTGCAGCCCACCCATGGGGCCTCAGGCCTGGGGTCTGCCCGAGCCTGCAGCAGACCCCACCGCCCCTTGTCTGCAGCACCCCCCTCTACCTCCAAGCCTTAAACGATGCAGAAAGCCTGCTAAGGACCTTTCTACTGGAAGGACTCAGCAACAGCAGGAAGCAACTAATGCAACCTCTCTCGTTCATCCACAGTACTCATGTCCAACAGATAATAAAACCGCAGGCTCCTTTCTCATTAATCCCTAATTAGGCTCTCTCTCACTCGCACAGCACTTTCTGTCATTAGCAGCGGAGAGCTGAGAGCCTTTAACCTTCACAGGTTGTGTGGAGCCGGACCCAAACACCTTGCTGTGATCTTGCAGAAAACATCTTGTGCTCGCTCCCAGGGGCTCTTGGAAAAGACAACCCTCCTTTCCCCAGGGAGGGTAGAAAAGCAAAACCTCTGGAGGAGCGCAGCATCTGCAGCGAGGAGGCTGGGGTGTCACACACACAGACACAGACACATGCAAGAGCCCGCATGATGGACCACAGGGGCCTGAGCCAGCTCCCTGCCCCTTGCACCTCATGCTGGTGTGGGAATAGGGAAGGCAGCAGAGGTCACATGCTTCCAGCTGGACTCCTGCCTCCATCACTGCTCTCTGCCAGTGGCTGGGAAGGAAAGGGAACCTCCCTCAGCCCTCCTGCTGCAGAAGCGGCTTGCCAAGATACCCCAGTGGGCTTTTAAGTTGCTGTATGGGGTCTGGCCACAGCAGAGGGGGACTCAGACCAAGCTCAGGGGCTTGTCAAGAGCGGGGCAGAGCAGCCCATGCTGAGCTCTGTGCAGCCGGACTACTCCTGGAGATTCAGCCAGCCTGGGCACGTGGCGTGTAGGCTGGGGCACCCCACGGACTGGGACCATGCAGGCATCCCTGCACATGGTGCAGGAACAGAGGGAGGAGAGCAGAGATCCCTGCTCCCACCCACGCCAGAAAATCCCCACTGAGCTATTAGGATGAACACTCTTGGGGGGGTGCGTGTGCCCAACCTGCCGGGGACGGGAATGGGCAGGCAGCTGAGGTACTGTATCTGGAATGAGCCACCCAGACCTCACTGCTGCTGGCAATGGGGCGTTTGCTGCCCGTTATCCCGGCAGCTGCATCCTGCACTGTCCTGCCCACAACAGTGGGACCTCGGGGACCAGGAATAACACCTGTCCCAGGGGGATGTGCAGCCTCACACCCACACTGAGTGTTAGTGCCTGGTGCTGGACACATCCCAGGCTTGCAGCACACTGTCCCTACCCCCGGCCCACATTACCCACAGCATCTTTGGGAAGCCCACCAAGGACACCCCAGGGCTGCCGGTCAGCAGCTCCGTGCACAGCTGCACCTTTCCCAAGCGCTCCTCTCCAGCTTCCCAGCTGGTGGCTGAAGCACAGGGGTCCTGCGGGACGATGCTCCATGTCCGGTTGTCCTTGTGTTGTCCACGAGGATCTCACATTGTCCATGAGGTAGCCCAGCAAGATGAACCGGCTGGCATGCGCCCATGCAGGAGAGCAGTGGTGGGTGAGGAAGTGGATCCAGCCGCTCTCCTAGTGGGATTCTCCAGGGGCAGAGGGATGACAGGAGCCTGTGGTGCCAAGCAGCCATCAACGCCTGCCTGTTGAGCCTGGCCAGCACAGCTGGACCACGTAGGACAGCGGCTCCAGGATCATGCTCTCCTGCAACTGAAGCATAGAGAAGAACTCCAGAAAAAGGGATGACAAACCATAAGGAGGCCAGACTGGAATAAAATAAGACATCTGCTTAAAAATTCAGGGCCTGTCTTCGCTCCTGCTAAAGGTGCTGGGACTTCTGAGAGGCCCAGCAAGACCAAGGTGAGCTCCCTCTGCCTCTCCTGTGTCTCAGCACAAACCCCCTCCAGGATGAGAGTCACTCCAGCACGTCGCAAGCACAGACCGTGCTCCCCGCTCCCAGGAATCGCTTCTGGCTGAGACAGCTTGCGGTCTGAGTCAAAGTCCTCAGGAAAGAAGACAACCTTTTACCCGCCGTATTGAAGTGCAGAGGGGGCGTCTGGGGCAGCTGGAGGGCAAAAGCTTCGGCCTCCACTGTTGTTATTTTCAGTAATGGCAGGTAAGACGGAGAAATCAATTTTTTCATGGCATATTTGAGCTCTGCAGAAACAAAGAGGAAGCGAGAAGCATCTTTGCAGAGAGGGAAGCCTCAGTAAGGAGCACGGCTCATTTCGACCTCTGGGGACGTATCTGAATGCTACGATCATACGTAGGCATTGCAAACATCACCTGCAGCCGGAGAAACTGCTCCCGGGGTCCCCATTTATGTGGTCCTTCCGACACATGCTGCCTGCTGAAGGAACACACAGGTGTCCTGCTAGGGCTGCTGGGGGGTGTAGCAGTCACGGCAAGGCTACTCCCCCTTAGGTAACGAGGAGCACAACAGCTCCCGAGGAACAGCCTGGGATTCCACACCGGATTAGCACTGGGGCAGCGGAGAGAGAAATCAAGGAGCCTGTGATCCGAAGTGACGTTGAAGACAGGTCATCTATGAACGTGAACTGTGCCACAAATCATTTCTTATGTCAATAACTGCATGGGTGGCAACAGGACACAGCTAAATGGGGGACCTACCTACGTGTCTCTACCTAACGCGCTCTTTCGAGCCACAGCTTAGTCTTAAGCCACACATCAGGCAGCAAAGCAAGGCTGAAGTTGAGCTGTACCTCTTCCATGCTCAAAGCTTTCTGCATCCCTTTACATGAAGAGGATGGAAGGGAGGGTACAGCCAGCCACCCCGTTCCCACCTCCCGTGGAGAGAAGGCAGATAGCCCACTCCAACAGCCAGGAGCGCCCAAACGGACACCGGTCTGCCCAAGACGGACAGCCATACGGTTGTTCCTTGTGGGTGCACAGCGAACATGTCACCTGGTAAAAGGAAAACGGCAAAATTAAACACATGCAATGCTTCAGTTCTTTATTGTTGCTGTAGAGTAACTGGTACATGGTTAAGACATTCTAATATAATCAGTGAACTCTGGAAACTAAGGCTTTCCGTAGGTTTGCAGTATCCCGGTGTTTCCTTTCGCACAGTGTACATATAAAATCAAGTTATAAAAACACGCATCTTTTTTTTCAAACAACACAGATGGATGCAATGCACAAAACTAGGAACTATGTTTTGTATGAGCGAGACAACACCTTCACAGACCAGCTCCGGGCCTCGCAGCTTGGAAGCCGAGAGAGAAATGTCTTGGTCTGACGTCCTGCTACCCGGATGAGCCTGACGGCAAACACAGATGGCAGGAATTCAGCTGAGCAGAGAGAAAGAAGCCCCTGATGCAGCTGAGGAAACGCTTGGTCGACCGAACGAGAGAGCAGTACCCTTAGAGCAGGTCACTGATCTCCAGTAACACAGGTGAGACCCGCAGGTCCTGCAGACAGAGCAGTCGCTGCCGAGCGGTGCGGCTGCCGGGACGGCGAGAGAGGGTGAGCCGTGACAGACGTGCTCATGAGTGAGACGAGCCTCGGTGCCAATGTGTCCCAGGAAGGGACAAGGGGGATGATTCCTGGAGAACTAGCACCCTCACCCTACCAGCATGGAAAACATTCAAAGTGATTTACCTGGCATGGAATCACTCAGGTTGGAAAAGACCTTTAGGATCACCGAGTCCAACCGTTAACCCAGCACTGCCAAGTCCATCACTGAGCCGTGTCCCTAAGTGCCATCTTTGTGTACTCTGAATAGAGAAACAGGATAAGAACAAAACAGTCTCCAAAAATCTGTGTATTAGAAACATTTGAGTAAAAACCTACGTTTTGACCAAAGAGAGAAAAAAAAAAAGCATTCACAGAAAGATCTTCCCCCAGTTCCTTAACCACGTTTAATACAAAGAAGCTTATATATCCACAAAGCTTTTTCTTGTCATTCGATTTTTTCCCCTTCTCATGTTTCTAACTGGGCTGGAAAACAATGCATCTACTCTGAAAGTTAGGTCAGTCACCCAGCCCACACCCTTCCCTGCGAGAGGAGGATTCTTCGCTCACCACGCGCAGCCCTGCCTCACGGGTCAGGGACTGCACATGTGCCACTAGCAGCTGAGGAGGAGATGATTCTTCCCCTTGATCCGAATTCATGAGAGGATGAACTCCAGGTCTGCGGGATGCTTAACCCCATTACAGTAGGTTACGTGTTTGGCTCCAGCTGGGTGAAAACCCCTTGTAAGGGTCAGCGACGCACTGCATTTGCTTTCATTTCCAGAGCCCGACTCTGATCGCACACCGGCGTCAACCTCTCACCGCTCCGTGACCAAGACTCACACCCATGTTCCGACAGACCTGATGACACCACAGAGTTCTCTGAACGACTGAACAAAACGTCGCTGGTATTTATGTCACCAACAGATATAACCCTGAAGCCACTCCTGACGACTGCGTTAAGGCTATTGGAATAGGCTGGCCATGGTTGCCCCTGGACGAAAGCACAGCCGTGGCTCAGGACAGACTAGGAGCCGCCTTTTAGGTCTCCTCTGCATTAACCACAAATGAGGTTTTTAGGTTTTTCCCTTGCTGTGAGTTACTCGGATGTGCAGGGAATGGCACCAAAGCAGAGTATTAGGTGAAGAAAAACCAGGCTATGTAGATTTAAGCTGCAACCACGCCTTTGATAGCACAGAATTACGTTAAAGATGTCCTCGTAGTGCAGAAAGGACCTCCTTCCACTGGTGACCGTGGAATACCGGTTGTCAGTCATCAGGTACTCAAATGTAAATATGAAAAAATCATTAAGAAGCATAACCCTAAATATAAACCTAGTTTTATTTCTTTTTAAGAAAGAAGGGATTAAAAAAATTAGAGTAAACCAGATGGCTTCAAGTACTTTCCGCATAATAAACAGTTATTATAAGCACAGATTAAAAAATACCTGTCGCCTTGCAAGGGACAGTCGAATAGAGGTTGGTGATTTGTTAAAAAAATGGCCTTTGATACAAACACATTAGACAACATGTTTAGTGTTGTAATTTAGAAGAAAACTGATGTGTCTGCCACGCCGACCCACTGACTGAGATTTTCAGCACAGCACGAGATTTGTTTTGCCTCTGCACTTTCACATTTCCAGGCAATGCCACTCAACATACGGAGCTGGGCTATCTCCGTTTAGCTCAGAGAAGCCTTCATGCAATAAACTATTTAGTAAAACAGGAGGGTTTTGCAGCAATACAGTTGATCAAGTGGTCTAACATTTTCGAGGCTGAAAAACCTGAAGCATCTCCTAAGTGCTGGCAATGTTTGTGTCTTTTACTTCGCGAGCATGAACGTTACTTTGATTATCTATGACAAGGAATACACTTGAAAGTGCCTTGTCTGAGTTGAAGCTTTCAGGTTTTCAGAATGTCATAAAAATAAGGGAAAGTGGGACTCCCAAATGAACGCCCAAATAGTTGCAAAGGAGGTTGGTCATCAGGCAATCAAAGAGAATACTGCAAAGGGAAGACGTAGCTCAACCTCCCCCTGCTGTGGTAAGTCTGAAACCCATCTCTCGTACCTGTGAGGAGACAACCATGGCATCAGGTGCAACGCAACAGGCCTGGCTGACACGCACGGAACAAGCAGCCTTCCCACTTGTCTATAGGGACACTTGAAATGCCTAAGGAAGCAATGTGAAAACCAAACTAAATACTTCCAAGAAAATATCTCATCTACTCTGAAAAATAAAACATTTTCAATTAAATAACGTCAACAAGGAGACCTTTCTGAAAAACATTTGCCAGCTACGCAGAGGCAGACACTTATTTTCGCCTCTATGAGACAAAACCACTAATAAAACCAGCTCCCCTACCCCGCAGCTCTGTATGCTAGAGAAGGAACAAGTCTCCCACAGCTAACAGGGAGAGAGAAACCGTATGTAACAGTGAGAAATCAAAACTTTGCTGCATAGGTCTATTAAGGGGTAAGTTAAGACCTAACTGGAGGCAGAGCCAGCACTGTTTTCTGTACTACAACACAAGACTGCAAGGCTTAAAAACCCTTCTGGGTGACCAAGCCAGGATGGGGGAATAGCGGTAGGTTCAGTAGTGTTTGGAAAAGCTTATGTGAAAATAGTATTTTAAAATAAGTTTCAATATTGGAAACAGCAAAAAGAAACAGAACATCTTCTCCACCAACTTCCACCTAGCATCAAGACATCGTTACACGTACCTGCTTTCCAAACCCGGCGCCTACTGTACGACAGCGTGACTATATAGAAACCACCCATCTGTCTCTCTTAGCTGGACAGTTTGGGTTTCTACAGGCAAGTTCAGTGCATGTCACATTTATTAATGACCGTACGATTGTTCAATAATCCAGCAATTTTTTCCCCCACGACAGCAGAACGCAGTTGCTAGCCGCTCGCGAGAGCAATGTTGAAATTACATTCAGAGATCAAAACTACCATTTTCACGTGTAGTAATTAACCAACATTTTTCTTTCTCTTCACAGAATCAAGTGCAAATATCTAACAATGGCGATAGTAAAAGACAATTCTCATGCAAAAATCCTTCCCTGTGCATCAAATTTGCGGGACATCTCAAAACCCACCCATTGTTACGTCTTTCTCTACCCCAGAACTAATTGCTTTTTATTTTTGGGTCATGAAATTTCTGTTGCTTTTTAAAATATCGATGACAAGCGAGTTCAATTAGTTCCAGCCCACCAAATACCTTTTGCTGCCCAACAAAAAAGATGATCATGGCTGCAAAATACCATCGTGCAAAGCTGTAGAGGTACAGCAGTGCCAGCATACCCAGAGGGAACACCGTCCAGTACAGGATCGAGATGCACTTAACCATGAGGACCCTGAGCTCAGATTTACACGGTGGGATAATGCTTTGCCCTGTTGCACTGAAGCATTTTCCACCTTCGTAGAAGTGACGGAGTCTCTCCTCCTTCTCTTCCCAACGTTTCCGGCACCAAAGCTGCAGCTCCTCCTTAGAAGTGGGCACTGTCTCTATGGGATATCTCTGGACGTGGAAGTGAATCTCCTTTGGGAAGTTTCCATTTAAAAGGTGCTTCTCCGTCTGAGGAATGTTTTGGGGGTATGCCACAGTTATGTCATGGATAGCATCGAGATTGTCACCTGGAAGAAAGGTTTGGGGTGAAAAAAAGGATCAATAGAGATCAGGCAATGGTCAGAACACTAGTTCACCTCAAGGCGTGATTGAAAACTGTCCGAGTTGTGGCAGAAATCCCAAAGGTCAAACTTCTCCCAAACATCATCAATTCTGAATCTGAGCAAAAACTGGTACTAACTAACGTGGAACTGCAACAGTGAGTAAGAAGGTAAAGTCCAAATTAAAGGAGAGGAGATGCACGCCTGGTTTTGGATAAAGAGCACGGTATGTGAGACTAATCTCCATTTATTCATACCTGTGCTGCAAGCTGAAATTGCTTCTGTCTAATGAAATACCATTTAGTGCATGTTCCTGTGAACACTGAAAAAGATTCAGCTTGATCTGAAGCAAGAGCATACACAGTCCTAATTCCTAATTGAGAAAACAGACGTGAAACATACAGCAGCTAAGTATCAGCAGGTTGTTGAATCCAGGGTATCTCACAGGGGATGAGGAGTATCTCTCTAGCTCAGGCAGCTTTGCAGAGCACCACAGCATCTTTAAATCTGAACAGCCAGTACTGCAAGGAGGTGAGCTGCTGCTTACTGCAGCCCAGATCTGGCAAAGACGAAGTGCAGCATAAATGGTGGCGAAGCCCAGCCTTAAGTAAACCACATATTTTGGGTAAAATGAGTATAGTTAACCATTTAAAAAGCAATTGCACGTTAGAAATTCAAGGGAATTCTGATGAAAAAACCCTCTCCTCTTCACTACCACACCTGACGGAGCCAATACCCCTGAAAGGGTATCAGTATGGCCAAAGCGGGGCTTGCTAGCCCATCTTGGCACTAAGTGTTTTTGCATTTTGCACTGTGTGAACCTCATCCCCCGCTCTCTGACCAGACATTCTTTTCAGATTTCATAAAGTAAATTTTGCTAGTGTAAAACTGATCTATAAATAGGTGCCTGGTGCACTGGATGTTGCATAACTGTTAAGTTCTGCCAGCAGTGATTTATCCCGCTGTTTTTATTTGGCTGGCTGGCTCGGGGCAAAATAGAATTGGAGACTAAAAGCTGTCTCCAGTTGCAGAGACCGAAGACTCTTGTTCTCATAGATGATGTCACTTCTTGCAGAGATGATCACAAACTACTCTTTATCCCTGCTCTCCCTTTTCATTTGCTCCCCTTCCCTGGCATTTTGGCTTTCCTTTACAGCCCTAAAAATGACAGGGATAGAACAGAAAGTTACTTTAAAAGGCCATGTTCAAAATTATGTAGCTGAAGTACAACTCCAAATATCACAAGAGGGGAAGAGCCCTATTCAGCCTCTCAGGGTATTTTCTAACCGTGCTGTCTGGTAACGATTTCTCTCAGACCGTTTTGAGGCAGGTTACTTGGGTATTTAGAGAGCTATATATGACTCCTAGGAGCTCTCTCAGAGCAAAACTCAATACTCCAGCTTTTGTCTAGCTATGGGAACACATCCTGTCTATGCAGAGAACCACTGAATTCTGCACAGGTAAAACCTTTCAGATCTCCTTCCAAGAGATGCCAAAACTGAATGTGTCTTAGGAACCCAGCCCTTATGAAGGGAAACGATGGCCAGCCTGCTGCACCTTAGCACCAAGCATTTTCATTTTGAGAACAGCTCGCGGTTTTCCTCCCTCTACCCCAAATATTTCTGCCAACGGAAGGAATTACAGTCATCCTACAGGACAGACATCCCCAGTTCCTGGCCCAGCCAGGGGAAGGGCTGCTACGTATACCTGTAAGGGATATCCTTCTCCTACAATGTGTCTTCGTCCTGATCCTCCACAGCTCCCCAGATCCTACTAGCACATAAAACCTACACACTCCACCTCAAGAAGGAGGCCAGAAAAGTTCAGATCCTGGTATGAAAAAAGCCTTCTATGAAAAGAGGTTTTGGCTACATGAGTTTCCCATCCATCTTGCAGTCATTTGTACCTTTGCAGCCTAACATTCAGTCTACCATTACATGCAAGTGTTCTTGAAAAATCAAGGCTGTATCCGTAAGGATCACTGGCATAAAGACCACAGACAATAAATCATCAGATTTGCTTAAGACACAGATTTTCTGACTCTGTGCAAGCAGGATGGGCAGGACTCCCTGCACCCGCACAGCTGGTCTGACCTCTTCAGAATGCCCATGAATTCCTGGTCAGAAACAGGGAAGCTGCCACTCCTGACCTATGGATTTGTAGCATCCTCAGAGAGACACCTTCCAGCAGGGCTTCATGCCAGACTGTAGGTGGTGTGCACTACCTTATGGCTTCTGAACGAGCTACTCGGAGCAAAGCCCAAAGAGCTGCACGCAGGAGAGTGGATGTGACTCTTTCTGCATTACAAATGGGGAAACTGAGGCAAAGTATGATTACATGACCCTCAGTGTGTCCAGCTTGAATCAGTATCTCCTAATTCACAGCAGCAAGGTTCATCTATTAAAAGCATACTTTACACAAGAAGAAATGGAACTTCAAAGGCAGATTTAGCATATCTGAAAGCACAGAAACATCAGAAAGAGAGGAGACCAAAATACCAGGTTTCATATGCAAGAGGATTAGAGCCTTTCTCAACAGGCCCCTTGTTTGGGTCATACATATTTAAAAACTCCACACAAATGGCAGCCTGGAGCTTTAATTCCCTGGCAAGACAGGCATGTGGAAAGGACGGACTTCAATCAGTTTTCTGCAGCTGCTGAAAGAAGCATGCCTTGCTGGTGTTACATGCAGTAAGGCTGCAGGATCCACACTGCACACCTGAAGAAAAGGGTTCTGCATACCCTCTGCTGATTTATCAACGGCATCCTTTAATACGGACAGGGTCAAGGCACCGCTGCCCAACGTGCTGCAAGCCAATCTGCTAAAAAAGAAGAAACGTTTCCGCAGCAGATGAAGGCAAACCATTTGCAAACAGGGATAAAATTCCCTTTGGCTGGGTTTAATCAGGCAGACTTGAACCGGCATCCTTGGCTAGAGCATCCTTACTGTCTCTGTTTCCCTGTGAAGTTAAGCTCGTTGTCTCTGCAGTCTGGAGATATCTAAGAGCACGTTTCAGATCGATAGCAAGGTGCCAGTCAACCAGCAACAGAAAGCGATCCTAAGTGCAGATGCAGGGCAGTCACTGATTTCAAAGATCTTTTTCCACCTGAATTTAAAGATCCTCTTAAAAAAACTGTTTCTGTACACTTTCAGATGAAATTTCCCTAAGGGAAGCCACATCATTCTACTTCTCTAGTGAGTCAAAAATGAAGTAAGCAAGCATATTTGTTCATAGTTAGAGAAGCTGTTGGTGGACAAACCACTTTCTCAAGGGTTTTAGCAACACATGAGTGATCTTTTTTATCCTTCGTGTATCCATATCCCATTGGGGAAGGAATGAAGGACAGAGGAAATCCAATAACGTTCACAGTTTAGCATCTAAAATCTAATTAAGCTAAGAAACTGACATTAAGGTTAAAGTGTCAGGCAGGTAGCCCAGCTCTTCAGGACAGAGAGACACCAGTTTTGGTAGCTTTGCAGTCTCACGGCCTTCTTCCTGCAGTGGTAGGATTATATATCCTTCATAGCCATGAACAACTCTGTCCTGTGCTTTATAAAAGCACCTCAGAAAAGGAAAGCTTACTACAGCGGTCAGGAGTGAATATAAAATTTATCTGCAATTATTGTTAAGCAGCTATAAAGTGCATAACATACAGATGATTATTAATCCATGTAGTGGTCTCCATTCTGGGATGACAAAAAAAGCACTATTCTTTTTCTTTTTAAACCTTCTGTGCTCCAATCCAAGTTATATTTCAGGCCTTGTTGATACAGGACATTACTTCAAGCCATTACAACACACAGCTGGTTGGTTTGGGCATTGCATCAGAGGTGGCAGAGGAAGAACTTATCAGGCTCATGACCAAAATAACAGCATCAGAGAAAGATGCCTTATTTTAAAAGACATTTCCAAGGAAAAATCAGCACATTTTCTTTCCTTACACCAGCTGTCCCATGAGAATTTTACATTAGAAGCTGCAGCACCTGGTAGCCCAGCAAGGTGAGGTTGCTGCAACTCCCTGCCCCGGCTAGGAGCACGCATTCCCAATACGCACACACGTGCAATGCACAGGCACAGACAGACAGACAGCCATGGGTCCACGTGGGCAGAAAACACAGCACTCAAGCAAACAAAACGGCCTCATCGAGACAGACAAACACACAAACTGGTCTCTGTTCACCCCAGAACACACAGGCTCCTCAGCCACCCGCTTGGATCTCACAGTCCCTCCAGTAGCCAAATTGCGACCATCTGACCAAGACTTATGGCCACTTTGATACCTGGCTCCCAAGCCTTTTACCCAACTCGCCTGCTAGTCCTGCTCGATAGTGGCTGGTGATCACACACTGACACATATGTACCCATATGGCAGACACAGACCCTGGTCTCTCCAGTTGCTGACACTTGGACTTCCATGTGCACACCCCGAGTCCCCTCACCCAGGAAAACAGTTGGAAATGGGGTTTAATGAGAAGATGGGCCAGACTGGGCTGATCAGGTGCAAGACATGGCCAGAGAAGTATATTGACCAGCCCCATTTATGTGAGACCAGCCCCTTTTACCTCTATTTTCCCAATCTTGTTCCTCCCAAACCACCCGGAACTATCCCTTTGCCCACTTTTGGTTCCTCCCCTAAATATCCCATAATAAATCCTGCACAATCCCCGAACGCTCCTCTCGGGCATCCTGTAGCGAGTCCCAGAACCCTGCAAGCAGTCAGTAAGGTGATGGACAGGAGCCTCTCCCCCTGACTCACTGCGACGATAGCTGCCCTGTGACAGCCCTCGGAAGAACCGGGGTAGGGGCTCTGCTTCTCCATCTGGGTTTTGGGGTTTTCCCTGCCTGCCCTCACGCCTCTGCGCTCCCCTGCATGTGTGCAGACAAACCTTTTGTCTCATCACCTATCATAAAACCCTACAACCAAAAGCCTCTTAAGATAAAGATGTTATGCTCAATATACCATGTCAACCCGGTATTTTAATTCTAGGGGGCAAAAACCTCAGCCTGAATGTAAATGTAGCCCTGGACGTCTTCAAGGCCAGGCTGGATGTGGCTTTGAGCAACCTGGTCTAGTGGAAGGTGTCCCTGCCCGTGGCAGGGGGGTTGGAACTAGATGATCTTTAAGGTCCCTTCCAACCCTAACCATTCTATGATTCTATAAAAGGCAGGACTAAACTATGTTCAGCTTATCTCAAACACGTTTGCAAAGGGAACACTGGAATGCAGCTGCATCTGGAGAAGACAGCCGGAAGTGACGCTCATCCCCACAGTACAGTCCCAAATAAGCGGGCTGGTTGGACAGACCCATCCTCTCTGCTATTAGCATCGCCCGGGAGCTCAAACACTGCTTGTTCCTCAGTCACGATCCATGTCAGTGACAAGGACACTTCCTTGCTGACACCCGGGACCGAGCAATGCTGAGCAAGCTCACTGCGAGACAAAAGGATCTATATAAGCAGTGACTTGAGGGCCAAAATGATGATTCAGAACAGAAGGTCTTAAAGCCAAAATGACCATCAGTGAGCCAAAAATGAGGATGGGCCCTGGGCAAATCCATGCAATGAACTGCTCAGACTCTCAGCAGCCTAGAAGATGAACAGGCAGCCGAGTCTCCCTGGCATTAACAGTGGTGGCTATTACCCATTTCCATCCCTAGCAAGGATCTCAGCAGCCGTGATTTGTCCTCCTTTAGTTGTCATTGACGTTACTTTAAATCATGCAAGGAATATACAGTCTCTTCCCCTGCACTGATCCAGCAGAGAAGATGCTGTTCTTAACCACAGTACATCACGGAACCGTACGCTGACGCGTTGTTGAGCCAGATGGGGAGAGGTATACGGAGATACTCTCACAACAAAATACGGTCATGTTAAAATTAGCTGTTCTGTGAAAAGTGGGACCAGTATGTGAGGCCCTTGCCCATTCCACCTCCCACCACAATATAACTGCTTCCTCCTGCAAAGCAGCATACCTGTCCCTTCATCACACAGCTCCAGATGCTTCACACATTTCCAGGCCTCCATAAAACACTGGCTGTAGCTCCCACACACACTCCTTAATATCCTCAATCTTACATACATTTCCTTAGGAAACCCAACAGCAGGAGACTTGGCATTTCTGTAAATAAACTGCTCAGCAAGATAATTGACGCAGAGATGGAAACATGTAGAACAAAACTAGATATGTTTCACAGTATCTCAGTATTGTTATGTTAGCTTTGAAACAAAGATAGATTTCTGGACATTAAAACAAAAGACATCTAAAACTCCTTACTGGGAAATACTGCTGTCTTTGCTCCTGAGGTTTGAGCCATTTTTCTTGGAGAACACAGTATCAGGAGGGAGCAGCTTCAAGGATTTACAGCCCCTCCTGGGAAGTACCATCCTTGTGAAGATATAAACTTCAGGCAGCCCTCTTTAAAGCAGTGGTGTCAGCCAGGGTTAATCTAAATCACTTTCAACTCCGTAGTTATTGGAAATCTTTTGTGGGTAAGTGTAGCAATCAAATAAGCAAACAAAAAAAGACAGAATGATAATGCTGGCCTTGATTAACAGAGAAGAGCCATCCTGCATACCAATTCTTTCTCCAGCTATCCGATTTCCCACCAGCATGGTGATCCAAGGAGAGAGGAAGACCTTCCACGTGCCGACACGAAGGAATTAAGGAAAACTGCACGTCTCTGCTCCCCAGCAGGAAGGACGAGTGCTCTGCGTGCTGCGTGGAGGAGTAGAGGACTCCGGGGATCCCCTACTGGGTACTCCCAGCCCGGCTGGTACAAAGAACAGGAGATACAAGACATCCTCATAGCTACCAGCAATCATTAGTTGTGCTTAATTCTTTTGTTAAATACGTTTAAATCGCATCGTTTTGCAGCCTGATGCCACATCTCATTAACGTGTAAAACTATACCCCTAACTGAAGTAGTTGTGGGTGGGGGGAGGAATCCTCTTTGATTTTGAAATCTCTGTAAATACCTCATTTAATTATTGTAAGACCAGACAGGAATGTTATCATCATCTAATCTGATCATCGGGTGAGTATCACAGGAGCTTAGGCAGAATGCTTTCTGTTTTGCCACGGGACGCTGCAGACAGACATGCCGCGTCGCCTTAAAGCTCTTAGTGTGAGACAGGCAATTCCTCTAAGCAGGCGAGGGGGGTGTGCATGTACATTATTGCTGCACATCTACTGCCTGACCATGTCACTCAACTGAATTAAAGCGCCGCCTCTGCTCATGTAGGGGAGTGACGGTCTGATCTGCCAGCCTCAGAAGATGCTCCTGAACAAACTAAACCTACGGAGCTTCTGAAATCCCAATATTTAACGTGTTTTTAAAAGCTTACACCCATCTGAATGTCTTTGAATATTTCAGCATACTTTTCAAAGTGTGGGTGCTGGAACCAGGAGGAGTTTTCCAAAACGGCCTCATGAAGTCTGCACACAGACACCTAGTACTAACATTCCCACTTGTTTTTTGGTTTTATGCCTCCAAAGTGTACGGCATTCCGTGTAGCTACGCCATGGCTGCGAGAGCGGATATTTAGCCCTGTTTGCTAAGTGTCGGAAAGCCCTTTGCCGTACCCTGGAAGGCAAGGGAGCCAGCGAGTTACGGTGAGCGTGCCAGGATGACGTTTGGGTAGGATTTGAAGTGACATGCAACAGGGCTAAGACGCTAACCCCACCGTTCTCCAGCGTAAAGCCCGTGGAGCCTCCATGGCTGAACTGGGCAACCACCTCCCATGGAGAAGAGATGGTGCTGAAATGGTAAAGGGGAGCTGGCAGGTACTGCTCCCTGGTTTCTGGGGGATTTCAGCCAGATGAGGAGAATACAGCCTGGCACGCTCCCCGTGGAAGGCTGTTGATCCCCAGTTGAGTCAGGATGTGCAAATAAGCTATGGGAGAGTTTTTTCAACTGTCACCTATGACAGAGCCTGAGCTTCTCCCACCCCAGGCTGGTGTCTGCTAATCAGCTTCACCTTTGTTGCTCTAACACATCTCTCCCCTCGCCCTCTCCATAAGTCAAAAAACAAGGAGGACTGCAGTTAAGCAAACGATAACTTATCCAAATTACTTTTTTTTTTCTTTTTTAATCAGCAGCACTATACTGTATTGTAATGCCAATAAAATCTCATCGACTTGAATGCCTATAACAGATGGAGTGATTCTTTGCAAGACTAGAAACCAATGCTATTACAGCAGCAGGAGTAGATGCTCCTCTCTTCTATCTGAATGCGAGGGATGCTCTTTTCTTCAGCAGACGTACCTGCCAGCTCCCCTCCTCCCCTCCAAACCAGACCAGAGCTCATACAAGAGGGAAGACATGGTGCAGTTCAGCTACCGTGTGAAAAGACAGTACTGTAGGAAAGCTGAGAGCGGATCAAGAAGGACATTATTAAAATATACACAGTCTGATTCTTAGTTTGTGGATTAAACTGTAGAAACACACATAGGTGCATGTCAAGCCCAAGTGAAATACAGATTTAGCTCATAATTACTGCATGCACTGTTTGCACAGATACACCTGACGGGCAAAATACAAGTATGGGTTGTGGTGCTGGATTTCACGCGTTTTACAACACTTTACACCCTCCATTAAGGCTTTACAGACACAACTCTATCTTGCCACCTCCCTGGACGCGGGCCCTCCGACCCAGCTGTTATCAAAGCCACAGCCAGGTCGACTGGAACACCACGCGGGGCTCCTGGTGTCAACACAAACCTACTGACCACTTCAGGGACCGAGTTTGCCTGTTCAGAAGAGGAATCTCCGTGCAGATGAGGGGAGAGGGGGAACCTGGCCATCACGATGGGAAGGCGCCGACTCAGTGGCACCATCCGCAAGCCTGACCGGAGGCTGTTGCCCTCCAGTCTTCCCTCCCCAGCTCTGAAGGGTTATTTTACAAATTGCAAAGCAAAAGATGGTTGAGCTATAAATAAAATACAAAAATATGTGGAGAGGAGGGAGCGAAGGGATAGAAGGGCTGGAATAACAAGTTATTTTCAGTCACTAGGGATGACCAGGCATAACTGACTCACCACTCTTTATCATTCCCAAACTATATTTATCAAATCCAGATAACAAAAATGCCCTGTTTATTCCTCCACCTCTATATCTGCTCTCTCCCAGCCTCCCATACTACAAGTCTGCTTTATATACACCAATGATATTTGGTTTCCCCAGGTATATGTTACAGGTTAGGAAGAAGACACACTGTTTCTAGGCCTATAACACACCACTACTTTTTCACACAGAAAAAAGGTATTTCATATAACTGACAGACACACCGGTACACAACTCTCCAACTCCACTAAGCTCCAACATGAATTTCCTGGCAAACAGCCAACAAATTCAGTTGAGAATCACAATTATGCTTGAAATAAAAGATAATTTACTATACTGCAGTGAAATCCTTTTAAACAGCATCATATCTACTCCATCTTGTCATGATAAGATGTCTTGCTAGACAGGGAAATGTACATAAATTAGGGAATGGCTGATTTATTTATTTTTTTTTAAAAAGAAAGCTAAACTAGTCATCTTAAGTATTTCTGGAAAGCTAACTATGTTGACGATTAAGCAAAAATAAGACATCAAATCCCCTTCAAATAAATCATACACACAAAGCTTATTCATATCTTTTAATATAACAGCCTATCCACCTAATTCATCTGTTACTTATGCATTTGAAATCACTGGGAATCTGAGAAAGAAGTAATCCACCCATGTACATCACTTTGCTCTCTGCCTGGATGAACAATCTCCCCCCAAGGCAGGCAGAATGACGCATTGATCTCTGCAGCTGAAAACACATCCTTACTTGAGGTAATCCAGTTTTGCCAGAATTCAGCTGTTGCATCTGCAATTTCCACTGTCATTTCTGACCGGCCTCACTGAGTTAACAGTAAAGCAAGACACTCTGGAACAGTTTACATACACAACTGCCATACCAACGATGCTCAACATTGCAGGGTATTACTGCTAGGTAAACAAGGCAGCTGGCTCAAAACCCGGAATTTTTGGAGAAGGGAAGTGCTACATTTTTAGAGATGTAAGGAGTAGCAGTATCTATGAACTGCTGCGCTGTAGCACAAAAGCTTTCAGCATCTCAATTAAAATACAAGCATTAAGGGCGTTACCCTTCCCAAGCTCCCTGATTGTTCTACTGGATGTTATTTATTTGCTCCTAATTCTCCCACAACCATCGCTTATACTCTTTTCAGATATATCAATCTTTTTGTTAACAGTTCTGGGACTTGCCAGGATGTAGGGTAGGAATCTTCTCATTTTCTCATCATTTTTAATAATTTTCAAATTCTCTTGGATAAGAGGAACATTAGGTCCCAGCTGATCTGCAGACTGACCTTGCAACTTATTTTAGGTCTTGTCTTTTGTGAAGTCACTACAAAGCTAGTGTGAAACACTGAGGAGTAGAGAAAAGTAATTCATCACAGATATTCAGAAGGAAGCAGTTGTGGCTATTTTCGTGCCGTAATCAACTGATTGAAGTGCACCCTATCTCAGATACACTTTTCACTTTCCACCAGCCCTCGGCTCATGCCAACAGAAGGAAGGTGCTGTAAGTAGCATAACACCATCCAACACGGTATTGCAACAGAAGCGATAAGAAACTAAACAACGGCTAGTAAAGAAGTTTTATTCTTGGCTTCTAGTGCATTACATCCATTGTTTTCTGTAATTCATATATAAAGTTCAGCTTTTTTTCCTTGCCTTGCTCTATTTTTTCTTCCTTTTTTTAATGGCTACAGATGAGGAAGCTGATGTTAATTCAGTGCTCTTCGCTCTCTGTTCCCATCACTAGCTGAAACCAACCGCTAGAGAGTAGTCTTTAGCTGCTTAGTGACCTGACACTGTTCTCTAACCCTGCCCTCTCCAAAGCATCCCAGGCACCTCTCATGGTTAGTGCAGCCTGCAGCAGCCCCAGGAAGAGCCATCTGGAATTAGGGATAAACCTGGATTCCTCACGATACAAAAGATGGGCTACAGGTTATACCCTGTACCGTTATATCTGGGATAGGGGGAAGAAAATAAAAATTCAAACCTTAGAGAGGTTTGGTATTAGAAATGCAGCTCATACCAAACCAAAACACTAGATGAAAATGTACCCTGCACCAAAAATAGAGTAAGAACAAGATGTTGAAAAAACACCTGCTAGCAGCCACCTCAAATATTTGGATGGAGTGCTTCCGCAGACGTCCTGAGCCGATCTCTCGCATTTCATGCCTTGCCAATTTGTGCTATTGCCATTCTTGGTCACAGTGGTTTGTTTTCATTTCTGTGTACGAAGCGAGAGGAATGCAGAACAGCACCAGCAGCATGACAAGAAGGCATAATTTCAGCACACAGAAAATTGCAGGGCTCATAACTTCTCTCTCATGGATATATATATAGAGAGAGAGACATATATATATATACACACACACCAAAGCCACATCATGCTTTTGCTCTACCTTGTTTTAAATCCAAGGCAAGGATTTTGCTCTGAAAACATTTCCTGATCTGCTGTTAGAAGAACTTCTGTCACGAGTGTCTGTTTTATTATCTGAACATGCAGCTGAGGTATATTTACACAGGAATGAGCTCATCTATACATCTCACTGAGTGAAATCAGTTTGGGGCAGAGCAGCACTCGGGCTTCAATTAAGCAGCAAAGCCCTAGTCATGACTTAGTCAACAAAACAGAGCCTCTAATATCCTTTAATCTTCTGTTCTTTACTGTAACCCTCTAGATGTAACTTAACCCTTTGGTATTCAACTCTACACACTACTAATTCAATTTCCATGGGTTTTTTCCTCCACTGACTGACTGTGCAAACTACAGAGCCCCTTGATACAAGACTGTACAGCACTGTGCAGAACAGGCATTTAGACCCTGCACCGAGATATGAACTTATTGTTCCCAATCCCCTGGTGCTAAATCAGTTTCCACCAGACCATGATACACACAAGTGGACAAATCTTATTAAATTTAATCAGCCCAGTACTTGGGGGAGCCATCTTAATCAGAAAGGGATTTAATGAAAAGCCGCAACTCCAATGAATACTCTTTAATTACGACTGACTAATATTTATCCACAAAGAGGAATTTGTTTCAGGATTAGTCTGAGACCTGGTAGAAGCCAAAGACATCAATTTAATAATGGAATGCCTAATTAAAGTATAATGGAAACCTAATTGTGATATACTGCTTTGTAGCACACATGATTTATTTAGAACAATTGCTTTTCACTGGGCTCATTAGGGAAAGTTAAACAAAACACAATAGTAAAAAAGATGAGGGGAAAAACAGACACACTGGAACTTCCAAGATGATTATAATCAGCTGATGAAAGACAATGACATATTTGTCAGATAAAGCACTGTCATCCCTCCACAGGCCGCAGTTAAAATTTCTAAAAAGGATAACAATTATATAGGTCCTTTCCTCCTTAATGACATGGGATCAGACTCAAACCCTACCGCAGCTACTTGGTGGAGCTCCTCTGATGGAAAGAAGCCATAAAGTTGAAGGGTCTGACGATCTTCGGATCCTCCTCGCGCAGAGAAATCTCACAAAGCAGACGTGCCCTCCCACCCACTACAGAAGCAGAGCAACCACCACAACCCCCCTCCAGCCCTTCCTACCTGCAGCCTGCGGGTACCCCTGGCCACTCTCCATCGGGATGATGCTTGTAAGAGAGCAAGGCCCTACAGGTACCCATGCATGTAACTGATTGTCTCCTATTTTTCGGAAAGCTGCTCAAGTAATTCTTATTGGAAAACCAAACATCCTGTTTGCATCCTGATGGCACTGCGGGGGGTGGTGCCCACAGTCAAACGGATGAGCTGCTGCCCACCTCGTTCACTCAAGCCAAGGTGAAGGACGTGCACTGTTTATCCTGCATCACGCTCAACAGTGCCAGTGCAAACAGTGTGCTGCTGACCCTCTGTTATCTTCCCTTCACTGGTGAAGCCCTAGGAAAAACAAAGCATGGAAAGGAGCTGCTCCTCCACCCTGCAGAAAACAGACACGGGGTGGTCCAGGAGCAGATGAGCCTCCTCCAACAGTGGCTGCTGATTGGTGCCCTCAACTCAGTTATGTTTAATTGGTGATATGAGAACGACTGTACCAACAGAGGCTGTCATGACAGTGCCACGGAAAAGGAAAAGGGATGCTACAGACCATGTGGGAAAACACTGCATCATGGTCCTGCAGATGAATGAGGGATTGCAGTCATTTTAAATGCACAGCAGCAAAAAGATCTGTCTCTAGAAATGAAATGATTTGCTAATGGTTTTGTTACAACTACTGCTGTTCATAGGGATGCTTAGAAAAACGATACTGAAGTCAATCCTTTGAATAAAAATGAGCAATGAGCGCTCTGAGAGTGCCTGAACAGTCATTCTTGTGCCCAGATTGAAGCTGAATTTTGGGAACCTGTCACCTTGTACTTCCACACGTGTGATGCTGTCACCCTGCCAGCCTGAGAAGTAAAAACTAAATTCCTGCCTCAAGGACAGCAAAAGAGTCAGGTACAGGCCAGTGGCCCACCTTCAGATCTGGGCTCAGAATTGTAAGGACAAGGCTGAGAGAGATCATTTATTCCAGCACGCACCGCACCAACACTAAGCCAAATGCATCGCCCTGCCTAAGGCAAATGAAAACAGGTCTAGGCTCCTACTCTATGTGTTGTACCTTCATGTTAAAGACGTGGGTTGCAGTGGTCTGCTGTTTTATTTATACAGAGCAGAAAGCAATCCCACGCTGGCAGCTGAAGTCACAGATGAGAAAGTGTTGTAAATCCCTGTTGTACAGGCCCCTTTGAACAGAAGTCTAAAATTGGTTTCCTGAAAATATCTGCTATAAACTTCCATCTCTGAACTCCGGTGGAACATTTAGCTCTGTTGGCATGCTAGAAGCTCTGACAGCAGTCATTACTAATGTTGTTAACATTGCTTCTTGACACAAGTATGAATACGTACGTAACTAAACCACAATGAATAAAATCAACTTAGGCAGTTCAATAGATTTCATAGGAATTACAGAAAGAAACTGCCTGCAAGTTAAAAATTCCACTGTTGTCAGCACACAATTGTTTTCCTGAATTATTTTAACTCGGGGAAAAATGGAGCCCCCTAAATGTCACACAATGCATTGAGAGGACAATGCTTAATTAAGGGAGCAACTACTTGTCATAGCAGAAAAGCCTTTTGAGCTATGTTTTCCATAAATACTAAAGTCTAACAAATTTGTGTTCAGAAACACTTTCCCTTCAGACCGCCTGAAGAAGGTCTCTGCACGCTGCTCCAGGCTTACCACCAAAAGCACAAAAGGCATTGTGTACTCCTCGCTCCACCACCTCCTTCACTGGGAGATCCTGAGGTGGATGGGGATGGCAAAAAGAGACTGGAAACACACACAACAGAAGCACATGCCAGAAAACTCCATGTTCCTCAGCAGTACCTTGACATTTTCCCTCAAGTGCTGTGTACATAACAGTTCTCTACAGTCAACATCCAGCCTCGCTCAACATTTTGTCTCTGCGCCCACGAGGAAGGCAGCCACCACCTGCACAGGCTTCAGGGAAAGACTGCTATTCTCACTCATGTTTGGTCTATGGACACAGGCAACTGTGGAGAGCTTCAGCCAGGAGGGCAAGGACAAGAGCCCACTGGACCACCAACACCTTTGCTCTGGAGGAACGAGAGTCAGGGAACAGACTTGGCCTGTGGCTGGCGGAATTAGAGCTTATAGCTCCGATCCACCCCCAGGAAGACTTTGCCATGGTATGGCACAATGTCTTCACCAGCCAGGAGCAACTGGATGTCTCACATTTTCCATCCCAGTGGGAAGGAAAAAGGCTGTCTTTACAAATGGGAACAAAGACTGGTTCACACGGCACATCAACAAAGGCGGTGAGAAAGGTCAAGTTTATCTGAAGAGCATGATCTCTCTCATCTCAGGAACAGCTTAAGTTAGACTTTTCAAGAGCTGCAGAATGATAAACTGCCAGTTGGTCTTTCACAAATAAATTAATCCAGTGTAGCTTGGCTGAGTTCAAAGACCGTTAAGCTCTAAGAGACAGTTCTGGTAAAAACCTTTCTCTCCATGGGCAACCACAAGCAAAGAACTTCAATAGCTTTACTCATACTTTTTGAAACATGGAAAACATGATGAATGCTGAAACCCAAAATCCACCACCCATCTCCGTACGTTTTCTGCCTAAGCAGTGGTGACACAAACGAACTCACACCAACCCTTCCATCTGCCCTGCTTGTGAGAGCATTAAAAGCAAGAGAACAAACCAAACAATAAGAACTTAGGGCACGAATATCTCTGGAACTAGAGATAATTAGTGACTGAGGCAAAAGAAATGCAAAACAAAAAGTGAGACCTCATATTTTTATTCTCCCACAGCAATATCAACCTACAGTCCTAAGTTCATTAAGCGACGAAGGCAACTTTAACAATGTTGCTCTATCGTGGAAATGGCCTTTCAAATGTCAAGGCTGACAACAAAATTGATTTGGCAAACTGATGTCTTGTTCAAACACCTGTAGTAACTCATGCTTAAGTGGACTGCACACCAAAGTGACAAATTCTTTGATTAGTTTATTAGATATATTGTATGTCAAATCAAAACACGGCGTTGGAAGACTGAATGTGCTGCTGCAATCATAGCGAATGTCTCGGAGAGGTTACAAAATGGAATATTTTTCTAGATCAATCTGTGATCTGGGAAGTCATCATAGTATCGCTCCACTCTCACCAACTCCAGACATGAATGAATAATTCTCTCCATAGAGTGGAGCCCTGGCACACTTTGGCATTTTAAATTGACTAGTACATTGAGTTATGGCGCTGCCTGGGATGAAATAACATTGTAGGCAAGAGCCCCAAGATGGAAATGAATTGGCCACTGTCCATCTGCCTTCGCTGACTTTCAAAAAACTTCTTCCTGACACTAAGAGTGACAAAATAGGTACTAACGTCTTTTTAGACTCATTGGCGAATTATCTTACCTAATCTGAAATAGGAAACTGATGGAGGTCTGGAAGGCTGTCTAACTTTACTGTATTCACATCTTTAAAGCTGTTTTGGCTACTTCTCAGTTACAATTACAGGACACATTTCTATTTCGCTCCCTGAGCTACACACCTTCAAGAGAACTAGCAGAGATGTACGTGGTAGTAGACTGACACAGACGCATCTACGCTGCTCTCCAGCACAGGCATGAGGCCAAATTAACTACCTGTTCCTAGTTACTTACCAGGAGCACCCTCCTGGGTCTAGCTAGAGGAAAAAACAGCTGGGATTCCCAGAGGGAAAACTTCAGATGTGTCCAGTGCTTAGGAAAAAAACAACCCTCCTTTATTTGCTGGATTGGGACTTGGTGGCCTTTGTCACCTCCAGCCAGGTTAGCATCAAGCAGAGTACATGCATTATCAAGGGTCTTTCATAGAAAGGCCTCGGTACCTGCTGCCGCTGGGGGCTCAGTGGGATTTGTGCAGAGCCAAAAGTGACCGGATCTGCCAGGGTAGAGCGGGGAGACCTGCTGGTGAGTGTTGTCACCAGCCCAGACACCGAGTCATCTGGTGTCACTGGAGCCACCTGGCTGAGCACAGCACTCCTGAGCCAGGCAGCTTGGTCAGCAGTGGGTCCTGAAGTCCAGACCCTGCACTCTGGCTGTACTGTCTGCAATAGAAGCATACAGTACATCTATCTATGGTTAGCACTGGCACACTGAAACCCAGAGTTGATACAGCACTTGGAAAAATAGACAGTAGTACTCAGACTCTTAATAGGGAACTGTATACAGTAAAAGGGGAAAAGACTAGATGAACAATTGTCTTCTCTTGTCCTGTACTGAAGACACAGGTCTGCTACCAATGGTGGGGGTCAATCTACAACGTAGAGTTTTGAAGCATGCTATAAAAACAGAAGTGTATCCCCTCAAGCATGACGAAGATGACTAAATGCTGAAGAAGTACATATTACCAAGGAAGGATTCTAAAACTGATGAGAAGTCCATCATTTTGCCATGCCATCAGCAGGATCTCAGCTAAAAATACTGATGCTGCAGCTGGATCTATGTAGCTGCTTCTGATTTACTACACACCATGCTTTCGCTTCATGATCCACTGTCGGAAATCGTTAGCCAGTAACAATACCTCGCTCATTTCTGAATACTGAAAAAGGGAACAACAGAACAAAATACCACTAAATGCATAATGCCCTGAATTCCTGATTCTTAAGTATACATTCTCAAAAGGGCTGTTTTAAGAAAATATTTACTTTTTGGTTGTTATGGTGATCATCTTTTCACAGCAGTTTATAAAAATAAGAATGGCTAAAAATAAAAATCCAAGGAACCTAAGGCACTAAAAAAGGAATATGGCATGCAGATTTGTCTGCTTCAAAATAAATCTGCATATAGTGTCCTGCAGCAGCACGTTTGACAAAGAGAATTAAAGCCATGAAATTAACATTTTAATGAAGTAGAGAGACCATTGACGTCAGGACTACTCACTGATTGCTGCTTCCAGGTGGCCTAATGAGATGAAAATGAAGTTTATATCTTCAGCTAGTCTAAGCCAGGCTTGTTTTGTGACTGTGATTGAATTTAAATGAGAAGATACTGCTGTGTGCAAACATGTCTAGGCTGGTAAGTAGCCTTATCAAATCTAGGCATAATAAATGCTTGATTTTAAATATTTTGTGTTAAGAAAGGGGCTTTCAGACTTCCTTTCACAATTCAACATAAAGGCAAAGCCAAAGTTTTATTGTTAATTGTATAGCATGCCATAGCTTTTGTAGTGGTTGCTCCAGGGATTCCCATATAAAATTTTTACTGCAAGACGTGCTCGTTTATCTATCAAGACACAGAAAGCACTGTGAATTACAAAGGTGAAGAAGGAAAACATAAATCCAATGTAGCCACAGCGTGATGTTTTGGCACCAGAGGCATGTCAGGCATTAAGGTACAGTGATGGAAATGCAAGACCACCATATATTGTGAAACACAATACACACTGAACACGGAACTGCAGCACATCATAAATTCCATGTTCCTAAATGCCACTGAGAGCGCTGCATTTCATTTTCTGTCTTCAGAATACACAGTGAATAGACACATATAAATATTCTTCATTATTTCTTATTAGAGGAATGAATCAATATTGTGTTTGCTGTAAATAGCGTACTTCTACCTAGAAATGGAGACAACCATTGTGCTTGGGACATACCCTCAGAATCCCTGTGAAATCTTCTGAATAAATTTATTACTGTTTCACTGTCTACCTTGTGTAAACAATATTAAAAAATAAATAAAACCCCAAACGGTTCATAACACTACACACATTATTTAAGTCTAATTCTCACTTCATTCCTGGGTTCACACATCTGTGAAGTAGTCTTCAACAGTACTAATTTCTCACTTCATAAGATGCCCTGACATGCAATCTGCTGCTGCTGTTGTAACTGATCAGCACTAGAGATGGGAGGAGGGCTGGAGAAATACAGAAAATAAACCGATTGACCTTCCAACTCAGCTCTTCTCCTCAGTCTGTAATCTACAGCTAAAGAACAGCAACGAGGGGATTCATTTTAGCGTCCTTACAGGATATTCTACATTTGTCCATTATAACATGCGCAACCGTAGGTTCGTAACAAGAAACAAAGGTAGCTCATCCACAGCTCTTTGTTCTTTTTAAAATCTGAAAACTTGACAGGAAACCACTGCTATGGAAACCCCTTGTTTCTCTGCAAGTTGGGGCTACTAATGTTTACAGTATCTCTTATCTGCATTATTTTTTCTTTGCTGCGTGTCCCCTAGGAACAAGGGCTGTTGCACATACACCTCCGAGCATTCTGTTACCAGATTTAAAACACGTAGCCACCGGTAATGGAGCAATAATACCACGCATGAAGCTACCCCTGACCCCCCCACAGCACGCCCAAGCAATCTTCCTGACTGTCGACTTGGAGATTTCCAGAAATCTGTTTGAGATCTTACTAGGTTTGAGGCACAGGGAGATTGCTTGGATGGACCACATGGAACATGCCCCATGCCCTGCGATGGGAACTCAGATGCAGGGAAAGCAACTGCTGGAAGCAGGAGGAGCAACTGGTAGACACATATTTGAGATGCTCCTGTATCAGCAGCAGAACAGCCCATGTTCTCACGAGGAAATAAACACATCTGAACTTGGGAATGCTGCCTGGCCCCTGGGACTACCTTGAATATAGAGCCTTCTATCCACTGCTCGGACCACTTGGATTATTGAGACAACTGTCCTGGACAGAGGGCTAGATGTAAGTGTGCTTGTTCAGTGTGCTACCAAAACAGAAATGTAGCTTGTTCATTGTGACAGCAAACACATTTCTCTCCTAAAGCACGTTTTAAGCTGCTTTTATTCTTAGGATGTAGGCGATAGAGCTAATCCAATCCAGTAGCTGCAATACGAACTGCGATAACCTGCAATAGCATTGATCTCACTGTCTCCTGTCCCACACCGGATCCTGCTCCCCCTGGTCCTGCAAGGAGCCCTTTCGGCACAGGCAGAAGCTAACCCTGCCAAAGAGCTGTGCTGGTACTGGGGCTGCTGGAGAATCTGAACACCTGACTACCGATGGAAGTGGGACACATTCCCACTGTAAGACTGCGGAGTCACGAGAGCTCGTCAGGCTGGGCTGGATATTACACACAGTATGTTTTCATATTGGAAACTTTCTCCTCCATCCACCAAAGAGGATAAGCATTCTGTTTCCCCCACCCATCCAAGATGTGGGTGCAGGCTTGCCTTCTTACGGCAGGAGACCCAACCTGCAGCTCACATCTGTTGTGTTGGTAAGATGCAAAAACAAGATTACACAGAACACAGCGTCCTCCTGTAATTCGTACAAATTCTGGGCCAAGGGTTGGAACATTTTTTCTTCATTATTCTACCGTTGCCTAGAGTAGCATTTTCCTCTATTCGTTGCTATTGCCTAGAACAGCATCTGGAACAAGTTAGGTAGCCAGAGGAGAGTAACAGACATGAGCTCAGTGTGTTCCCAAGACCTGATTTTCAGAGATACAACACACCTGCAGCTTTCAGCAAATTCATGAGAGTTAAAGGGCTCAAAGTTATCTGAAAAAAATCAAGGCCATGCTGATTAAACCCACGCAGGAAGTATGCCACTGCTTTCTACACACCAGCTAAATGCTCTTGAGGCTTATGAACATTTGCTCCAAGTATGGATTGCAGTCTTTCAGCCTGGGAGGTGACAAAGACATGAATAACCTCAGCGAGATCCACATCCGAGAAGGATGTTCACAAATTCCTGGCTAGCAACAGATGGAAAAAACAAAGGCATGGAACCACAGCTGTTTCTTTTCTGAAATGGTGAAGGACCCAAGAGGACCTCCAAGCTACAAACTCCAACAGAAGTGAGCGGCACACCCTCTCACTTCCCTCCGGAGGTGTAGGCACTTACTCCATTCCTGCAGATAAATGCCCTCTGCCACTTGGACCCAAATTTCTTCATCACTAACAACACACCAAAGTGTTTAGATTACAGAATAGGTGTGTGCCTTGCAAGCTTTATCACAACCAACTCCAAGCCAGGTGAGAAGAAAATAGCAATGTTGTACTCAAGTTGTGCTAAAACTCTGGTTTTCGGCACTTTTTAATCCTTCCCCCAGTAACCTTATGTATTCATTTATCCAAAGCAGCAACAACTTCAGCAGATTCCTGAAATTAGAAAGTTCCAGGGAGGAAGAAAACCACACTACATGTCATCCTCTGCCATCAGTCAGCACTCGGTGCTGACACCTTCACACCCAAAACCCTTCCTACCGTCAGCAGGAGATACTCAAGGAATGGTGCAGTGCCTCAAAGGAAGAGCAGAATGAAGAGTGCTATGCCATCGCCTCCAGATACGTACAGCCCCCAAATCCTGGATATTTGTATCTGAACTTTGAAGAGCCCACTTTTAAAAAAAGAAGAAAAAACACATGGAATAGTTCCTTAGCTTTTCACTGCTCCCAACTCACAGAAAAAAAGCTAGAACTGACTTCAATTTAGAATTTGGGGTTTGGGGGGTTCTTTGTTTCTTTTTTTCTAAACTGGTTCTTGTGTTTCACTACAACAACTTCAACAAGGTGTTTTCTGCCTCCCATCAGTCACCCACCTCTTCCACGATGAGCTTAACCGATGGGGAACTGACAAACCATGTCAGACTTATTAAAGTGTAAGATGCTTAAAGCTATGACATAGTGAGCCAACAGTGTCTTTAGTAAACAGCACGTTTCAGCCTTCCAGTGCTTTTCAGTTTCAAAATGAGAATTTCTACTGAATGCTTAATACACGCATTTGTAAACTGACAGATCAAACAGCGCTAACGTTTGATGCAACATAATTACCTCTGTTACAGAAAACACTGTTGAAAACAAGTAAATGCATTTTTGGGGAACAAACAAAACAAAAACAAACAACAACAAAAAAAAACACAGTACATCAAATATCGCACCTAAGACAAAGCCCCTGCTTTGCCTAGTCTCTCAGTCTTGCTTCCCTGGCTTTCTACTGCTCTAAAAATGGCAAAGTGCTTGACCAAAGAATTGGCTGCAGGCAGAAACACTAATTCTGAATCCCACCTAGGGTTGTTTATAAGAAACCATGTGAGGCGTGTACCTATTCAGGAATAAAACTGTGAGTAAACATCCCCACAAAGAACCTGGTTCAGCCAAAGAAAAAGAGATTCGCAACCAAAGGGGCATGAAAATGACAGCCCTGAAGAGACGCAGGCACTCTCCGCTATGGCTTTTGCGACAGCTACAAAAAAGCGTTTATAAATGTTGGTTAATGCATCTTCTCCAGAAGAGGTTGTAGTTTGTGTGCTTGATATTTGGAATTTACAGGGGGTTTAGGAGGCAGGAGGGTTATTTTTCTCCGTACACAATATGCACAAAAACATGCATGCTTAAACCTGCCCAATTATCTTTTCTGCCTTTATGAAACGCATCTAGAATTTCCATCCTAAATTACACATAGGATTCTTTATTATAAACGATGTGACTCACCCGTGTAAATGTAACCTGCCAAGAACTGCTGACTGTAGTCAACTGCACGGCAGGCACATTACTGGCAACACCGCACGTGAATTACCTCAATCCCTCCTCTCCCACCCACCATCCTGATCCCCAAAGCGTTAAAGCCCAAAGATGTTCCATGCTGTATTTTGGGGATACCCCCACCGCGTGCGAAATGAGCACAATTCGGTATGAAAACCCTTTTCTTTTAGGAAGGATTCTCATCTTTTTGCATGTTTATCATTTGTATTCACTGCGTTTGGCAGATACATATCAAACATTTTGGTCCTGGTTGGGACCTGCAGAAGGTTATTCCAATGCAATTCGTCACAACAACCTGCAGTCGTATAGATGAATCTCAAAACAACCCAGTGGGTTCCAAGGAGGCTCTTAGTAGGACAGAGGACATGATTTACCTTTAAAAATGCCCAGCCTGGTTGCTGAAAAGCTTGGTTCAGATTTTTAAACAGTTTCTGTGGTGTTTCACTGCCTGCTTCTGAATAGAGACACTTCTTTCTGTTGCTTAACTAATCAACAGTTTAAGGACGCCTTATTCAAATGGAACTTGTACTTTTCCATTTCTTAAGTGGAAACATGATCACACAACTAAGTGATACGTTCACTTTTTGTTTCATGCATAGAATTGCAATTAAATGTTAACCTCATGCATTCAAAGAGGAAATCAAGCAAGGTTTCACAAGAGTTATTTTTATATTCCACTCCAAAATGGAAAGGAAAGGGGCTATTTGGAAAAAAAAAATGCAGCCTCTTCTGAAATGAAGATGACTGAGTTGTATTTGGTTAAAGTTTGCATGCCTTAATCACATTATGGCACTGAATGTCCCGTGTGTGAAAAAGACCCCAAACCAGCAATGACAGAAGAACATGCCTGATTTTGGTTTAGAGAGAAAAGCACTGACTAATATAAACTACTCTGGCATATGTAGCCTGAAAAAGAGTGTGACTTGAGTTTTTTAAAATTTACTATTAAAAATATCTACTCCTGATCTGAAAAACTACATGCATATGTATGTAGCTGTGTATACACGTCTTAAAAAAAGCAAGTTGAAGCTTTTTATTCCTGTAGTTTTAGAGTAAAAAATGATTCAAACTGGACCGAAAGCGACTACTGACAGCATTCTATTCAACGTGCGAAATACATCTGGAGGAAAAATACAATAAAACAAAAATCTAGCATGTTTTTTTCAGTTGACAGGGTAGCTAATAAAAATATATTGTGTTTCAACATGTTTGAAAGAAAGAAGATGCCTGCAGAAAATGAATTACATAAAGAATGCTGTTTGGGTTTCATATAAATTGCTTTATTTTTATATTCAGAAACTTAATGTACTAACAGTCCTGAAATCAGATTCGCATAGCTTGTCCTGTGTGTTTGTGCTAGTCCCTTGACCACAAATGAAATTGCTAGATTAGGATCTAAAATTTAAAGAACCTCCTCTAACCTCTCGTACCTGTTTATTCATATACACAGTCACCGGTGCCTTGAACAGTTTACCACCCCTCTGTATATGCTTCTTAATTTTCCCTGTGCCAGCTTTATCTTTCATTTCTCCTTATTTCCTGCAATCCACAAACCATATTCTGTGCTAACAGAGGAAGCCATGAAATGCCCAAATGTGATTTCTGAGCCAGTGAGAGAATGAGAGAAGCACGGCATTATACAGGAGAACATTATATAACATGTTCTTCTCTCCTCACGTATATTATTTGATTTCCTCGGACATGTGATTATTGAACAAGGAATACAGATCCGATGGCACTTTTTGTTTGCACATGCGGTCGCTGCAACGGGACACAGGTCAGGTGAGAGCATACATACAAAGCTTTTTTGGAAACAACATCTGCATACACTGACCTACAGAGTTTGCTGTAACCCCACCTGTTTTTAGTGCTATCATTTTTAAAACTGGCATGAAAGGTTATTTTGCTAGATTTGGCTTAGCCCGTGATTAAGAGTATTACCTCTAACATTTACCAAAAAAGACTCTTAAATCTTTGTTTCTAAAAACCTGCTTAGCTTTTTTACAGTTCTGAAATGATTTAAAACAAAAAAAAAAAACCCAAACCTTTTTAAGTTGCATCTCTCAGACCCTTAGTCCTCACTAAAGGGTGTTTATATAACATTTCCAAGCTATTCTATGTTGATATACAGACCCTGAATTTTATTAACAGAATTTAGCATGATCAAAATCCCAGTAGGGTATGCTGACATTGCTCTCCCTCCAGCTGGTCTTCTCCATCTGAAATGTTCTCCAGTCCATAAACAAAAAAAACTACTAAAAAGCCAACAGCATCTTATGCTGCAGACACACGCGTCCCTGCAAACGTGCAGTTTACAATATCAACAGCTGTATGGGAAAAGAAAAAAGCAAAACCAAACCAAAACAAAAAGGAACATTTCATAACAAGATTTCAAAAAAGCCCGTTAACAATTAAACAGTTTTTGGTGGACGATGCTACAAATATCCATATATAAAAGTATCAGATTGTCCAGATGCAGAAACAAAGACAATCTAGAAAGACAGATGTCACTCTGAAGAAGGTGCCGCATGCAAAAACATGTTGTGTTTTCACATCTACTAAAACACAACAGAGGGTGTGCAGGAGGTGGAATCCTTCTGCCAAATGGACAGAGGAGAACAAGAATTTCAATATGGGATGTGTCCAGAGATAGAGGTCAGAGAGAAGAGAAAGGATAAAAGGTCACATTCAAGCTTTTAATAGGCAATAACATTTTCTGGAGGATATAATTCCAAAACTATTTGGCAAAACTTCAGGACATCCATCAGACAAGCAAAATGAGGGTCAGTTGGTTATTCTGTGAAATATTGAGCATTTTATGAGTCATAAATTTAATAAAATGTGGATGTGCTAAATTTACTCCACTCCCAAGTCACACCCTTTTTTGGTAACCTCTGTCCATGATATTCTTCAATGCATCAATAATGGGAACCCTCCAAAAAAACTAAACTCAAAGGAATTAAGACTGAATAAAACCAGACAACACATGTAAACTGAAGTCCCATTTAAGGTAACAAAAGAACAGGGTAAAAAATCCAGATGCACAAAAAAAAAGCAGATATGTAATTTTTGCAACAGGGTTGTAATTAGTGATGGGAGAACCCACATTTCGCAAGGCTGCCATAGTGAAAGGATCAGGATCTCGTTAGTAGTTTTGCTCCAATAGATGTTTTGCAGCTATTCTACTGAAAATATCAATATCTAAGCTGAGCCATTTCCCCACATACTTGGTACATAACACCACAGGGCTACAGAACATGTCCCTCCAGTCTGTCTGCCCACAATCCCACAGAAGCTAATTTTGGTAAACACAGATTTGTAACATGAACAAATCCATCTCGCTCTGTAGCAAACCAGTAATGATCTAGGCAGCACAGAGTAGCAGACTGAGCATTTACTATTTTAGAGGATTCCTAGTTGGGTGGTTATTCCACAATTTATTTCTTGCATCTCTCCCTGAAGCAGCTGCGGATGGAGTTTGCATACTAAATGAACTGACCATCGGATTTTGCCTAAGGAGTTACTTTCCTCTAAAAGACCCTCACCGGTACTCGCAACACCTTCTCACATCCCATCCTTTGCTTGGAATTCTGTTTAAGTGCTCAACCACAATTTCAGCAGAGGGTGTCCTGTTTCATGAAGTCTTCAAAGGGAGCATGGGAGACGTGCTCTTACCCTATCCCTTTGCAGAATTCTGCCTGATGACCCTTTTATTTTTATTTTGACTGTAAGCTCTTTGGTTCAGCATTTAAATTTACAGTGGGATGGAGAGAGAAGCACTGCCACATAAAGACCCCAGAAGAATCCCCACAAAATGAGCCAGACTGCACATGGGTTATGAAGAGATGGAGACCCAGAGGGCCTCGCAGGTACGCTCCATTTTGGTTTTAAATCACTCCTGGAAGAAAGTCATTAGTGGCGAAGGGAGAATCTGTAGATCCCAATAATTTTACTATCTACAAATGACCGGGAGGCACGAAGACTTACTGGGTCATGAAGACTCACTGGGTGGGGTGGGAGAGCAGGGGAAGCAAGACTTAAATTCAAGAAATCACCAAATAGAAGCTTTAACTGAACCAAACACTTATACGTACCCTTTTCAGGAAAACAAGAGAAAGAAAACTAAACAGAATTGAAACTGGCAGAAAGTCAGGTTCCCAAACAAATCTTCATGTAAGAAGTTGTATCAAAACCTTTAACGGATAAATGGACATTTAAAGACACTGTTTTAAGGAAACCCTCCCCTGGCTGAGGCTTTGAGTTTCAAGCTCCAGACAAGAACGAAAACAAAAAAAAGGGGCACTTTTTTTAAACAAGGATGAGTTAGGGCATCTTTTGCTGTCTTTCAAAAAACACGTTTGTTTTTTTATTCATTTATTACAACGGACAGTGTATTTCCTCAGGAGTTTCAATTCATCAGGTGTGCTCAAAGATGCTGCGGCGGTCAGCACAGAAGGAACTCGTTTCTTAATTTTCCAGAACAACAGTCACCATGGGTGAAAGGTTCTGCATTACAGGCACAAATAATTAATCTTCAAGTCTTAAGAACAATCTTGTGAAAATACTTGTGCTTAGTGGAGCTCTCGGGGTGGCGGAGAGGACAGGTACTTGCTCCGGAAGGCCATGCCTGCGGACGGGTGGGCTTCCACCGCCTCCGTGAAACTGGCAGCACGCAGAGCTTCAGCTCCGACGGCTCAGGTGTTAAACTGCCATCATGCAATCTCTTGCATAAACATCACTTAAAAACTGCAACTGCTAGTAAGGCTACCAAACCGTCTCATTAAAGTACAGAGTGTTCTTTTGATTCTGTCTATGGGTTTTTGTTTGTTTGTCTGGAGTGAGGAGGACATTTGATCATTTTAGTAGGATCCTGCCTCTCACGAAGTATAGCATGCCATAAACCATGTCAGGATTTTATCAGGACCATTTCTTTATTATGGTCATTACAACACACGGGCCACTGCTGGCTTATTAATTTCAAGTGAAGTAGTTTTAAATACAGATAACAGCTGTGTTTATTGGAGTTTAGTTTCTTTTGTTTTTACTCCTGCCATTTAAAAAACAAAACAGGAATGAAACCATAAAACATCTGGAATATTTGTATATGAAAGAGCATACAGAAAACATAAACAAGTGATGAATCTCTATATGTGCTGGTAAATATCTTTTAGTATTACTAACACATTCCTTTTCAAAGAGAGACTAAGCTGGAAATAGAAACTCCCAGCATTTTACTGAATTTATTTTATACCAAGCATACTGCTTTTGTTAAGATTTGAAAAAACCACCAATCCCCCCCAAACCTAAAGGATACTTTAACAAAAGAAAAACATTTAAGTGTTCCTAGTTAAATGTTTATAATGCATTGTATCAACAAGATGAAAGCAATTTCAAAATAGCAATATTCGACACCTACTATTCAGTGTGACTTCCAATGAATGAAATGTTTTTCCTTAACCAATACAAATAAACCATTAAATTCTCGGTAACCTTTTCCCCCCATACAGAAGGAGCCAGCAAATACCAGATTTCAGGAGATGTTGGTCAACCACAGAAAAAAAGAACAGTATCCCAGAGAATGGCCAACGTGCCACATTTACCAATTTATTTTGTTGCCCAATGAATGTCTGAGTGCAAGGAGGAGGTTTTCCAGAGACCTGGACTGGTCAGATGCCCCTTCCCATGAAAGTCAAAGCTCAGTACTCTGTGGTCTTTTCAGATGTATCAAACTGAGTCAGGGGCTTATTTATATCACAGATTCACAGTGGTAGGGGTTGGAAGGGACTGCTAGAGATCACCTAGTCCACCCCCCCGCCCGCCAGAGCAGGATCACCTAGAATAGATCACACAGGACCAAGTCCAGGCGGCTTTGGAAAGTCTCCAGGGAAGGAGACTCCACCCCCTCTCTGGGCAGCCTGTTCCAGGGCTCTGTCACCCTCACAGGGAAGAAGGGTTTCCTCATGTTCGGGTTGAACCTTCTGTTTTCCAGTTTATGGCCATTGCCCCTAGTCCTACAGACTATCTGTAAGAATCAATTACTTTCTGTTGCCAACTGGTCTGATTGCCCTGCTGCTTTAAGTTAACCGGCAGCACTTGAGCTGGCATCACCCATTGCCAAAGAAAATAACCCCAACAAACCAGCTTCATCCACCTCCCTCGCTCGCTGGCTTTGGCATCGCAGGCTGGCTCCTTCCCCCACGACCACTGCTATGACACAAGGGTTTGCAGGCCAGATGGTGAATCATGTAAGAAAAATTCTCCCATTGAAAACCAATCCTTTTCCTGTAGCTTTCTCCGGTGGCAGTTGCTGGTTCACACGCACATAAAACTACACGGCTGGTTACAAAGCTTTTGGGTGGACAAATACTCCCACCTCCCTGCCCCCCTTTCCCTCTGCCCTGTTGTGCAACTTACTGAGAAGCAAACCAACTTAAGGACCGCTTCCTCGTTTATTTTTACTGAAGTTCAGCTGGGAAATAAAACTCTGGATTTCCAAGTACAAACCCAAACATTCTAGCTAAAAGAAATGCAAATACTTGACTGGATGTAAATCGGCAAAGCTGTACATATTTCAACAGAGCTAAACCAATTCACCCCAGCTAAGGGCCCAGCCCTGCAAGATGCAGCAGGCAGAAAAGCAGCAGCTCCTCACTCAAGCCGGTGAGAGCTGCCTTCATCCTGGAACGCAGCAAAATAACTTTACCCGTAAAGGGTGAGACATTATTAGTAACAAAATTCTTCACATTCTTTTCATGAAAAGACGTTTCATATTGCAAGACAAAATCCTGACAAACTAGCCTTAGATGGTTGGATGCAGTCTGCATAGTGCAATGCCAACGCATCACACGTTCTCCTGATCAAGCAAAAATCAAAGTAGGACAAGTTGTCCAGTCCAGACTGGGTTATTTGGTCTAAAAATAAAGTTCCTGAACACCAATTTTATGCTAGTTTGAAACAACTCAGATGACAACAGCCAATTTCTTTTACTATAAAGCAGGCTTAGTATCTCCACATTACAATTTTCCAGCTCTTTCATTACAAGACCCTACTGTAATTGCTATGTACGACATGAAGTTTAAACCACTTGGACTGAAGTGGTTTAAATTTCCAGGCTCTTTCAGCCACAGGTTTTTGGTTTTTTTTTTTAAGGGAAGAACAGGCACCACAATCTCAGCTAAAGCAATTCAGCTATACCAAAGACTGAGGCTATGGAAAAAATATTTTTGTTACTTAAAAGGTCACCAAAAAAAAAAGCACATGGTTTCTTCTTTGGAAAGCTCTAGCATCCCCAAACTTTGGAACTGGGACATGAAGTTTGGCAGGAGATGGTATTTGTGACAGTAATACGCCTTTTGCCAACTTCCAAGAAAACATCCCAAATTTGGCCAACAACTATGAGCCTTTGAAGAATCTTAATTTTGCACATGCTCAGCAAACATTTTTAGAGAGTTTACAGCTGAAATTTAGTAAGAAACTGTCCTTATTGAGTATTTCCAACTTCGAATCTTCAGTTCGTGCACCGTTCCTGGTGTGTAAAAGACCACGCTACATCCCCTCACTGCTCCTGTCTTCTCACTGCTCCTGGATGCGACCACCCATGCAGCATGGGGAAGGAAGCGGATTCAGATGCAAAGGGGACAGCTATTTAACAGCTCTGATTTGGCAAGCAAAGCAGACACCCAGCCTGGGGAGGGATGGCGGCAGTATCTGTTGTGTGATCGGCTGTTGATTTAGTGTTTAAAAACATTGTAGAATAACATAAAATACATCAGTAGTAAAGAACATTAGGTTGTAAAGTTCAGTACTCAGATGCAGGAAAACGCCAGATTCTATGGTTGCCTCTGCCTATATAATGGATATTATCTTTAGTTCCGTGATGATATACTACTTTGCCCCAGGACCTGAACTTGCAGTGAATCAGGGTTGTGTAACAGAGTGCAGGAGCTTTGCTTCATTTGCTGCAGGAGCAGAAAGGTCTGCAACGAGCAAAACAGAGCAAGGGGGGAGGAAACAGGACAAGTTCAACTTTAGGCAGTTGAGTCTCAAACCAATCTTCATGCTAAATAAAACCCAAGAGAACTGGATGCTATTTCTGCCTATTTCATAAACAGACTTTAGTTTCTCATCTCTGGTTTGGCTGACTGGAAGTTTGTAGGGTCAGTTTTACAGTGCTGCTGAGCATCCCCAGCTGCAAGCTGCACGGAAAGCGCCACGACTGAAAAATAAGCCCATAGGTGTCTAAAACCAGGCAGCAGGCCCGACCTTAGTCTTTCTGTGCTTCCATTTCCCACAGACAGACATAGGGAAAACAAATGCCTTCAACATCAGGAATCATTCTAGTACTAGGGCAGCGAGCAGCAGAGATGCCTGTGTGGAAATTCTGGTTTCAGAGAAGAGCTTGAATAGTGCAGCATCTAAGCCCTGGGGCCACACACTGAAGACGAGGAGAAAACAAAATATTTAGAAGTTGCTCCTTCAGTGAGTGCTCAATGAGGCAGAGGACATGTGTGTGGGGAGAACGGCAGGCAATCATTTAGCTAAAGACCAGATCATCTCATACGTACGCGTAAGAAAGCCAAATTAAGATTCCACAAACAGTTTTGTGATGTTCGCCGACTTCTGAGTCTTGTGTTTTCCAAGCACTAAAACGTTTTTTTCTCTCTCTTTGTAATTCTGCTTTCATTTTTGGTTTAATCCAAATAGTATTACCAGTCCCCAGCAAATGGATTAAAACAGTCCTTTAAGAGTTAACGATACTGGACGCTGACAGGTGATAAATAAATCTGGCCTCACCCTTAAAGACTATCTTAGGCCTTCAAATACTCAGTTTTGCATCAGCTTTTAAATTCAAAGCCCAAACCTGATCTGGGAAGAAAGACTCACATTTGGAAGTGTCAATCCCAAAGTCTTAGAGCTTTCCATTTATAAAAGCAGTGCTCATTAGCAACTGTAAAGCTAATTCACTACGATTTTTTCTGATTCTGTTTCTCAGACATTTATAAAAGAAAATTATTAATTCATTTTAGACTTGAACTCCATGTGAAAGTTGTAGAATTGGAAATAAGCTAAGGAAAAAATATTAAGATGTTGTCATTTTGCCTTGCAGCTTGACCGTTAAAGCCTCATCTACAAACTTTGCATGTGTAAACTGTTTGCAATAAGAGTATATCCTTATTTTGGGTATTATAATATGAACTCAGATGAAACGTCTATTTTTTTTTTTTTTTAAATTATCCTTAAAATAAACACTCGCCTTCTGCCATTCCAAAGATACTCAAACCTTTGTAATACTTAGCACCCTGTATAACACAGAGGTAAAAGTAAAAGAATGTGCCCCTGCACACCTCTGGCAGTATGTTTACCACAGATTAAGGACTCCTGTCTTACAGGAGGCTGAGCGGTGGCTCAACTAATCAAATTCAACAGTAGATTAGAAGGAAGGAACAGGACGGAATTTGCAGCTCCAAGCTGAACCCTCTGTCATGACAAACAATTTGACAGGCACTGATCTAAATGCTTTGGGATTTGTATCTCCAAATTGAATAGCCATATGCTTACCATTGAAACGTGCCAAAGGCATCTGTTCTTTAACAGTTTCTGAAGTTTGTTTACTAGTGCATATTGATATGCATTTAATAGTTGCTTTAATACCCTCCTCCCTCACCCCCAAAGACTAACAGCTCCAAGAGAATTTTAAAAGCTTTATACATAATCTACATCTGAAGTTTTTATATATCCATGGACAATTCTGAAATGAAGTAATGAGTCCAGAGGAGCTATGAAGATGCTCAGAGGGCTGGAGCATCTCTGCTATGGGGACAGGCTGAGAGAGTTGGGCTTGTTCAGCCTGGAGAAGAGAAGGCTCCGGGGAGACCTTATTGCACCTTCCAGTACCTGAAGGGGCTACAAGGAAGCTGGGGGGGACTTTTTACAAGGGCCTGTAGTGACAGGACAAGGGGTAACGGGTTTAAATTGAAAGTGGGGAGGTTTAGATTGGCTATCCGGAAGAAATTCTTCCCACAAAGGGTGGTGAGGCACTGGAACAGGTTGCCCAGAGAAGCTGTGGATGCCCCATCCCTGGAAGTGTTCAAGGCCAGGCTGGATGAGGCTTTGAGCAACCTGGTCTAGTGGAAGGTGTCCCTGCCCATGGCAGGGGGTTGGAACTGGATGGTCTGTAAGGTCCCTTCTAACCCAAACCCTGCTGTGAGTCTATGAAGAATCATAGAAATGAACAGAAGCAGCATGAGCAAACCATGCATAAAGAGTCAGGATAAGCAAGACATTTATCAAGCAATCTGCAGCAGAAGGCTAAAGATAAATATACTTTCAACTTTTTCCTTCTCCTCACACCTTCTCAGTTTTTATTCTACACTCAGTCACCAAAAGTGAGTTTCCTATCTTCCAGATAACAGGCTTCCTCTCTGCTGAATTCATGCTGGAGGAGTTCCCCAAAGAAGCAGCATGGTGCAGCGAAGCCTGCACTTAGAGCATCCTCACCTCTGCCAGACCAGTCCACACCGGACATTCTCACCTCCTGGCAGGGAGCATCCCTTTTCATTACTTCCATAAAGTTTTGGGAATAAGCTAGTCCTTACACAACCTTGGCATTAACTATGCCTGCTTATCACACTGATTCAACACTAGTCCCATTAATCAATAAAAGCGGTAACGTAGACCTGACATCCACCGAAGATATAAATTAGCTTTTAAAAGGCTAACTTGTCTGATTGTTTCTAGACACGATGATACCTACAAAGACTGTGGTTTTACTGTGAATAAAGCATACATTAAAATGTCTACGCAGGAAAAGACAATTTAAGAAGAAAGGCTCTATTTCAAGTATGAATTTGCTGCTTTGTACTATTCAAATGCAAAACAGTGTTGTTGCTTATTATGTTGCCACTTTCAGTGTTGCTTAATTTACATAAAAATTAACCAGTCTCTTCTAATGCATGCATCAAGTATTCATGGTTAGCTATGTATGTATATTTAATATATTTCCATGTCATCATCCATTGCTAGATAATTAATTCCTGGAACTCTTACTGTGTTTCAAACAGTGAAACTTAAGAAGATCTTATTTAACATCAAGTTTCCATTCAACAGATGAGTAGCAATTTCCCACTCATCTTCACCTCTTGTGTGTTTTGATACCTTTTTCTCATGCTTTACACTTAAAGGGGATGCACATTTCAGTTACTGAAGAGACACATCATATGCATCCAGTCTAACCAAGGTAAATGAGCATTCAACATAGATAGCTAAAAAATTACTTTCTCTCACCTCTTTACATTGTCTTTTCTCCAAGTCATACTACCTATCCCAACACACTGACATAACAGACAGTTACACAGGGGAAGTCTCACTGAGATTTAGAAGAAACGCATTAACATCCATTTGAAACACCAGGATTTTAAATTCTTGTATGCAAACATTATACAGTTTTTTGTCTTGTGCAACAAGACATCCAAACATCTTATCCAGTACAGTCAGCATGAAGTTTTCTACCAACTTCCACAAGTGAGGGATTCTGCAAGACAGCTGAAGGCCAGAAAAGACAGTTAAAATTATCATAACCTAACCTTGCACCAAAGGCCACAGAAATTCCTGCAAATTCTACCTTGCGATGAACTAAGATGAAAAAACTCAAAACAAAACAAAACCACACACATAACTAAGATGTTTCTGTTCTAACAGTACGCGGATGCTGAGGTATTGCCATAGAGGGGACACAGCTTTGATAGCCATTTCCCTCCTTGTTAAGATACTTAAAAGCAGTTTGCAGCTCTGGGATTAAGTTCCTCTCACATCTGCTACTCTTGGGCGAGATGCTTTGGACCAAATCTCACCTTTGGTTAGCAAGATGACTACCTGCTGTTTGTTTGCTAGTGGAGGTTTGCTCATTCTTCCTTTCCAGACTCCGTGTTACAGTCATTTATTTTCAAGGCCAGACAAAAAAAATCATGGAAAAGCTTCAGCTGAACACCTTACCCCAGGTCTCTGCCCAGCATCATGGTTCTGGTACAAACCTTCCTGCCCCTCACCAAGTTGTGCTCACACATCCTCTGCCAGCTTCACTCAACATGGATCTGCATTCCAATCTGACAGATAGGATCATTCAAGCATATAACCCACTGGAAGCAAATTCCTTTGAGAGCTACCAGCTGGCCGGCTGTCATCCAGAATGCAAGTTTGGCAGAGGGGACCTTATTATTCACAACTGTTTATAAAGCGGAGTACAGCAACGCAAAGCTGCCTCTACCGTGTAACCTCGACCAGCCCATGTCGGTAAATGGAGGGAAACGGTCTTCTGCAGAACTGCTGAGGCCACTCACCAGTCGCTTTCAGGCCTGTCTGAGGCACGGGCATCAGGACACGTGGAGGACAGAAACACAATAATTTAGTGAAGAAGGATTACATCTATGTGCATTCAACGTGATTACTGCAGGAGGTGTAGGAGGAGATCCTTAAAAAAAATCCTGATAGTGTCCTAACCACATATTAAATGGAAAAGACTAATAATTTGGAGCATCTTAAGCCAGTGTGTAGCAGTATGCACAGTAATTCACCTAAAAGGTATTACTGGCTGACAAAGATGTAGCTGTGCATCAGGCTGAAATCTAAGCACAGAATGCTTAGATTTCAGCCTGGGTACACCAGCAAAGACGGCAAATCCCAAAATTGCTGTAGGCTGCCACAGGCCCATTTCTATTCCAGTAGAATGGCATACTGTGTTTTGCAGGCTGGACTAATTTGGCCATTCTGACAAACACAAGTGCCCTGTGGTGACAACATTTATAAAAAGGCATACTGCTTCCTCGTTTGTCCATTCATTGACATCAACCTGCACCTGATGGCTTCCAATTAATCTCCCTCAGCTCCAAGGCTCTGCTGATAAGCATCAGCTCCTCCAGACCGGATTGCTTCAGTCTCATTTTACCTTGGCTGATAAATCAGAACATTGGTGATCCTCATCTAAATTTGCCCACAAATATATTAGTTACTGTTCTTTGTTTCTGACCCAAGTACACTATTATGGAAAAACAACAGAAAGAATAATTTATCTCATCTATGTCAGCAATTTGTTTCTCTTGTAACTTTAACTAAGTCCTTTGGTTTATTCCTATTTAACCAGGCTCCCCAGTGTATTTATCTGGTTCTGAACATTCTTTTGTATAATAAACACTGCTGAAAATAACATCTTATGAATTACAATAACAGCCTGAGAAAGATACTTTATCCCTATGCTATGCTAAAAGCAGTTTCTGATAAGTCGTATTTAGATACTTTCCAAAATTCACCATTTTCAAACATGAAATTTGCTTCTTCAAACACTTTTTTATTCCAGTAAGAATACCTAGTTTTCAGAGCTCATTGTAATGCTAATGAAAGTCTTTTTTTTCATACTGACTTCATTGAAGGATATCCTGTCCTTCTGTTGCATTATTAATACCGCCAAACCACTGGAAAACTAAGTGCAAATGCCAATTCACTTAGTGCTATCATTCAGCTCTACAGAATTTTCCATTTTAGCTACAGCGTGTGCTAAACAGCAGACAAAATATATTTTGTGTGTAGTTCTCAATAGCCTTTATCTTGTGACAAAAGCCGGAGCATATTGCTCATGTTCTTATTTGTTTATAACTATTTTCTTAGTGTGGGGTTTTTTTTTTTTTTTTAGAGACAGATTTTTTGTGAAGGGTCATACCTCTGGGACTAAAACTATGCTGGTGTTCTTTTTCAAGACAACAGCTCTTGATTTTTGTCCACATCAGATACACATAGCAAATTCCATGGAGAAAAAAGCAACATGACATTTCTCATTACTAAATTATACTTCTACTTTAGAATGGAAAGTCAACAAAAGAAAAATATCAATTGAAAATTAGAAAATAATTTGTGTTTTGCTCTGGGTTTTGTTGTTGGTTTTTGGTTTGTTTGTTTGTTTAAGAGACCAAACTCTGAGAGCTAAAAGATGCTTCTTATGTAACCAGGTTTAAATACCCCATTTGATACAGAATCATTTTCTAAAGTGCATTCTAGGTTACTCATGAATGTAAACCACATTATTTTATTTCTAAGATTTGGAATTAAGCCTATTCTGCTGTCAGAATAGGCATCTTCAAACCCTTCCTACTTACTTGAGCTACCTCCATCTCCTTGTACTAGCCACAACACTTTGACTGACATAAAAATACTTTAGGAGTGTTTTTCTGGATAGCAAAATATTTTGAGAAAACAATGTTGTGGTAACAATTGTAAAAGAGTTACTATAGAATTTTTGGAAATGAAAGCAACGTTTCTCGAATTTCAACCAGATATTCCCAAATTCCATAGTTCTCACAGGCAGAAACTCAGTTCATTTCCTCAGGTTCAGCCTTCTCGGGCTCTTCCAGACAATGCTGCAGATTATGGAACTTGCTTTATTCCTGCACAGCTTCTTGCATAACAGAGCAACCTCAAAGCCCTGACGATAAAAGCTCTCCGTTCTGACATGTTCTTTCTTTCTTTCATTTGAAATGAAAAAGCACGAAATATATTGTTAAAAGTTTGACATTCTAAGCGAAGGAAATAGCAAATTGGCAAAATACAATATTTTTTCTCTTGCTCAAAAGCAAACACCACAAGAGGGCTGCATTCAATCTCATTTTCTGAAATTCTTATTTCTCACCATTTAGTTATGCAATCTGAATGCTCAACACTTTTCTTCTGGTTTACTTTGAAAAGATGCAGCACCTTATGAGGTTATTTGTGTTGTAGGTCAAGACAGAGCATCCCAACAGTGGATCCTGGAACATTTTCCAAGTGACATGGTGCCTACTCAGTTGTGTTCCTGTTCTCGACCAGCTAAGAGGAGAGAATGGATCTCTAGCAAGAAGCTGACGAAATCATTCTGGACAAGAACAATGCTACACTGGCTGGGGATGCCCCAGAATATTTTGCAGACTGAATAAGCCCACTTTGCTCACGTTCTGGACTAGCTGAAACCCATATTGGCTTCATTAGCAGAATTTTTTCAGTTCGGGTGTAAAGAAGCTCTGGTGTGGCCACAGTGCTTTAAATTCAGCTCAGAGGGAGTGACAGCCATTCTGGCTTGTAAAAAATGATGATGGATATTTCCTTGCTGCATAAATTTACAAAAGTTAAGATCTGTTTTCTCTAACTGTATTAACAAGGTTTCAGAATATGATACTCATCCTAGACAGTTTGCCAAGACAGAAATCAGTCAACAAAACTCCTCTATGTATATGCAGCTTAGTATATACAAAATATACCATACCTTACAGGAAAAAAACAATCACGTGAGTCATAGGCTCATTACATTCCATCAGCATTTGGCTGCTTGATTTTAATGAATGCTGTGCTGTCTGCTGCTGTCCAAACAAGATGATGTGAAAAAGAGTATGCTGCTGGTTGATTGCAACACATGCCAGAATACAGAAAGGTACAAGACTGAAAGTCAAGAGAATTTATCCCTTCAAGGAGGAAAATAATCCTTTGAAAACATTCTCCCCTAATGTACAACACTGCTGTTATAAATCAGAAATTATGTATATACTTTAAAATTGAGTGCATGCTTACGTGCGTGTCTCAGTGTGTAATGTCAACTGAATTCGTTAGCACCACAGGTAGCGTAAATCCTGATGAATCCACAGCCTCTCAGTATGGTTTGGAATGTATTATTAACAGGATTATTAAATATTTGCGATGCTGTGGACATGGGGAGTGCACTACTTGAGACAGCGGCAGTTTAACTGCTACCTGCTTCAACAATGCTAACATACCAGTGACATGGTTGTTTCACATGGACACAACCAAAATACCTGCTTCAAAAAGACAGTCCTAGCAGATGATATGTGAAGAATCGGAAGGAAAGGAGGCACATAGCTGCTGAGCTTATGTTTCATTTAATCCTCTGATTCGTGCTGCAAGAGCAGCAAAGCAAAGGGCTGACAGAGGAAGCCAGGGAGCTCTCAGGTCTTTTGGAAGGAATGCTTTTTTGGATAAGTGAAGGCAGAAGTAGGACTGGTTAAATCACAGCGGTGCTGCCGACAGGAGGGACCTGGAGAGCACTTAGGCAAAGAATCCTTTTGAAGGATGATTTTTTCAAAAGCATCCAAACAGATTTAAAGAACACTAATTCTTACAGGATTTTAAATGGGACTTATGTCCCTAAGGTCTGCCCTCTGTGTGTTTGGCTTTTCAACACTGGTACCCATAGCAACTTCCAGGCAACGCAAACGTGCCATTGCTCACAAATTCCAAAGTCTCTGCAGCATTTTTGAAAATGCCTCTCCTCTTTCTATTTATTGTGCATGTTATTATGTTTTTCTCCTAATAGATGTCCTTATTGTCTGTGCAAGGCCAGAAACCATCAGGATGGGCTGGCGCCCTTCAGATAGTGCAGCGAGGGACCAGTGATTGGAACAAGCCAGCCAGAAGGTTGCCCAGGTCTCCGCTCCTGGAACTGTTTCATAATCACCAAGGGCACTCACTTTTGTTGTTATACTGCAAGGTCAACAATGACTACCAACACAAACAAAATCACCCTTTTACATATGTCTAAATATAGATGATATGCATTTCAGAGATATTTTAAGAGACAAGCATTAGCTTTCAACAGAATCACACAGGATTGCGGAGGGTGACTACCATGGCGAATGCTTATTAAACACTGTTCTCCAATTCTTCACCGGTAGCCATTTCACAAAAAAATGAGATTATGGGAAAATGCATTCAAACTTTACATCTGTAATCTGTGATATGCTTCCTTATAGTCACAATGTACCAGACTTCAGCTAACTGGCATGCCACACAAGCAGTAAAGGGAAGCCCTTCCTCTATCTGTCAGTGTTTGGTGAGAACATTGAGAGCAGAGACTTTATTTCCTGCCCTCCAGAATCCTACAGTTCAGGATTGACAAAATAAGTCCCAAAGACAGCAATATTTCAGGTTACATATAAGATGATGAATGAGGTGAAGAGTTGAATTTATGCTGAAGCTTGTTTTGATAAAAATTTATTTTTAAAAGCATTTATACTGTACCACAATTTTTCCCAAGCTCCTCTGCCCTCTTATGTTTTTCGTTTTTCAGTACCATAGCAACATCCAGTACTCATGAATGTGGCACTGCTCTCAACATCCCTGGAGCAGAGCCTTGCGAATGATTGTCTAACTCAGGGGTCTGAGTCAGATTGGAAAAGCATGATGCTGGGCAAATTTCTGTATACCCTGAAAATAGTGTCAGGGCACTGGGGGAACAAGAAGCTGCAATAGCACAAAATAATGAAAGAAACAAACTACTGAAGTTTAATTATATATATACAGAAAATCTTGCAAGTAGAGGAGATCAAAAGTTTCATTACTATCTTACAGATTTTGGGACTACATCTGAACAGATTGAGGATTCCAACATTTCCAGTAACTGAAATGATGTTCCACAGACCTTCTCCCCTGCCAGCAATTACTCATATAGAAAAGTGATATCAGGAATAGACAAAATACATTTGCAGCAACTCTGATGCAGCTGGAAATGAGAAGAGCTAGCATCTGCAAAAAGTGGAAGAGTGGGGAATCCATCAAATACGACTGAGAATCTCCTCTACAATGGGACTCTGATTTGGGATTAGTCTGTTCAGCCTGTAGATGCTGCTATTTTTCTAGTAAAACACATCAGGAAACATCATCTCTTAACTGAAACTAAAGCCGTATTTTGTCCTGGAAAAAGTATGTTTAGGCTCCTCTCTACTCAAGATTGCTTGAAACAATTATCTGCATTACTAATGAACACAGCCGAGAAATGGGTGTGCTATGTAGACCATCTGGTAATGCCATGTGAAAGAAGGATATTAATATTATTCCTCTGTTGATAGGAATTAATTTCAACTTCAGCAATAATTAAATATGCTACCAATCCAACCAACACCACCTACAACATCATGGATCATTGGCTGACAAGAATGAGCAGTAATTAATAACTTGAACTTTACTCGAGTGTCACCCATTGTCTGTCCTGCAGCCATAAGCCTTCAAAAACAACCACAAAGCTCAGTACTCTGACACCAAAGCCCAAATCCCCTTGACAATTCTTACAGTATTCTGTATATTTTAATAGTATCATCAAGCCTGTCACAAGAATGTAGTGAACAAGCCCACAAAATGGACCGTTTGGTGTTTTCTGCAGGCTCAGGGAAACATAAAGGTATTGTAAACCCCTGTGCTAAGCTTACAGCGCTGCTGTGAGCAACACTATTGGGAAAAACAGGCCAAATAAATATTCCATCAGATAAATGACCTTTCAAAATGCACACCCAGAGAAACTCTGGCCAAGTCTAGACCAGTAGATGCACCTTGTTTCGCACGCTTCTCAGTCCACCGCCCAGCCAAAGTGCATAAACACCCAGAAAAACCTTTCCTAAAAATATTTTGAAGATAAGCATTAGATTAGGGGAAAAAAAACCCCAACCCAAACACAACCCAAAAAACCTTGTCAATTCTGAAGAAAATAATTCTATTTTTTACTGAGCCATCGTTTTTCCTGAAGTCATCCGTAGCCACGCTTCATTTCTACACACGCAATCTGATGAGCTAACATTGTTCCAGGCCTCCAGTTGAAGCAATTAAAAAAAGTCCACGTTCGCCAAACATTACCACATCGTTACCACAGATACTGTGTATTCTGAGTTAAGGGAAAACAGTGGAAACCTCTAATACCACTGTGGGGTAACTGCTGGCAAATAATAACTTTTTAATATGGTTACCACAGCGACTATTAATAACCTGCGAGGAGGTAAATGGAAAATAATCCACTGCATGGTATATCTGCTTGTCACAAGCCATGACTCACACATAAGAAGGCGTAAGGAGATTATTTCAGGAGATGGACCTTGATAGGCTCAAGAACGTCAGACCTGCAATATTTCCGATGACAGACATGCGGGTGACACAAACAATAGCATGTCAACCTGCAAACACTATAGGTGGTAACGATTCTTATACGGATCCACCACTAACCCCCCAGTGAAAGGCTGTGGTCCCTTGTCCAAAGCAGCGGAGGATGGAAAGAGGAAAGGATGTGGGCTGAGAGAAAAGAGTGGTTTGGAAAAACCAAGTCCTTCCCAGGAGGACAGAAATGATGGACCATTTTCCACAGAGGTGGGGCAGGTAGTGCAGGATACTGCTCCAGTGAGACATGAAAGAAGAAATAGTAACAGAAACTTCAGCGTGTACTAAAGGCCAGAAAACATCTAAGAGAAAGCTGGTGCTCATTGTGAGAAGCACGTCAAAGCCAAGACATGCAGATGTTTGCAAGATATGGTAATCATCAACGGTTAACATGATTCTGGAAAAAGTCAAGCTGCCCTTTCCCATGTTCCTGATTAGAGAGACAACTGTCAGCGCTCGCAACGAAGCACAACAGCCTGCACCCGATTTTCTGCACTGCTGAATTTCACAGACCTGCCTAGTGATAAATGTGTTTCTGTACAAGGTTTCTGGGGTTTTTTTTAATTAAATAATTTGTTATGAATTTTCTACCAACACACAAAAGGCATAAAAGGCATGCAACCTTCAATTTACATACTGATATTTCTGTATCAAAGGCTATGCTGTTTAATGCACAGGATCCAATTGTCATAAATGCACAAGTTCAATTATAACAGCAACCAGTGAAGCTCTAATACTGCATTTTCAGCCACAAAATACCTCTGTAATTTCAGAGTATCAGTCTTAGTAACATGACTCTGGGAGGCATATATGCACAGGGGGGAGGAAAAAGAATGAACTTCCTTGCATTGAGGAACGATGGTTTAGAGTTGCTGCTTAATCTCTGCAAATCTGACAGACATACGGGTGAAATTAGTGATCAAGGACCTAAAGTTAATGCTCATGTGGCCACTTATATTTTCCTATTTCCAAAACATACCGGTTTTGGTTTACACATGCACCGAGCAACCAGCACAAACAAGCAAGAGCTGCTCTGAGAGATGGCAGTGCCGGTCAGTGTGCGAGCTCCGGCCTCGCCAAAACCCACAGCAATTTTGGCAGTGGCCCAGCATATCGTTCTGAGAGTTAGAAATCTGTTCAATCACAAAGGAGGAGGCTAGGTTTTGTTAAAACAACAGAGCTAAGCCTGACTGTCACTTGGTGTGGGGCCCTTCCACGTCCTGTACCTCTGTTACACACAAGACAAATTATGAAAACTGCTTACGTGGTTCAGCTTGAGCCCATAATACCTCTCAAAGGTAATTCAGCAGACAGGTCTGTGATCAAGATGCACACACCTCACCCAATATTTATGTGAAGAGGAAAGAAACTTTGTGTATCAAAACAGAAAGCAGTATATTTAATCCATCCATCCGTCCACTCATCCATCCACCTTGCCCACCATAGCCTCAGCATTCCAGTCAATGAACAGAGCTATTACAGACCTGAATTTTATACCTGCATCAATTTTCTCTAAATAAACCCCAAAAAACCCAACATATATAACACACTTGGTTATTAAATTGGTATTACTTTGATTTAAATTTGAAAGAATGAATGGCATCTGTCTTGTAAACTGCAGGTGCTTTGGACATCGCTGTGGAGAAAGTAGAAGCGTCCCCTACACCAGAAGACAAGCCTCTGGCGGTACCACCACACCA